>NC_133121.1:199974473-200281859 GCF_033568475.1 Henckelia pumila
CCTGAAGAAATATCTCAAACCTCTAGTTCAACTCGACAGTAGGTATGAAAATCCAAAAATTTCCAAATGATTACATGGTACAACCTGAATTCATATTTCAAAACTTAGTATACAATTGGGCACCTTGAAGAGTTGGTAGCCTGATTGTAATTGCTTCCTCTAGTAAATTAGTATTTCATTGATAAATAAATCTACAGCTTAACCAGAAAAACTTCCTGAATATTCTATTAACCAATCTTGTACACACAGTTGAAGCCTAAGTCCTACCGGATGACAATCACTAGGGATATCTCTATTTCCCTATCTCGCGGCTGATCACCCAAATTATCAATTCTACACAGGGAATATTTATTCCCCAATATGCTCCAAATCCTAATCAAATCATTAACAAAACCAATAGTTTTACCAAAGTCTTCTGTTTACTTTTAACGATCCTGTTTCAAATGAAACAACTAATTCAACTAATTCACTAACTAGCAGTCTTCTCGCTAGACTTGTTATAATTGATAGTCACCATTCCTCGGAACACAATGATAACTTAGGATTTATCTAGAATTAATACTAAATCTCAATGGTCTAAACACTTACTATGTGGTTATGAGCCAATTCTCTTCACAAGAAATCGAAATGATAGTTGAAACTATAATCCACCCAAATCCTCAACATGATGGATCATGAAGGAATCAAACATACAAGTAATGCTGCTCAATACGAAATGAAATAGTGCAAGCATTACAAACAAGAGAGTCGGAGGTAAAACTCTAGATAAGTGAAAACAACTCACTCATAATTCAATTCTAGGGGTGAGTGAATATTAATGAAGGCTCCAAGAACAACGAATGTGAGCCAACAAGATAACGAATCTCGTGATCACTCATCCATGGATAATGACATCATGCTCAAATAATCAAAGCACAATCAAGGGCAATCTGTGTGACTTCACTCGTGAGAAATCCACACAAATCAATAATTAGGGAACAATGGTCTCAAGACGTAATCAGATGTCAACCACACAACATAAATAGATCACCATTAACATACTAAGTGAAACTCACTCATATCATGTGGCTCAAGAACCGAATAAAAATTCCAAGAAATGTGAAATACGAACAAGATCTTATTAAAATGTTCAATCAATGACAAAATAACTGATTACAACATTGATTGATGTAATACGAACCCATAAATTCACAGGGAATGTGCAAATAGATTTCAGATATTCAAAAGTATATGTTGAAATTATTGAATTGGTTATTGTATCGATTGCCAATTTTTAGCCTTTACGCCGCCGGCTTCAGAATTGCTACACTTTTGAACTTGTTGGTTGAGCTGAGAAATTCTTGAGTTGTAAGTTGATATTCTTTGCCTATAAACACTTCATTTTCAGATTGAGTTGAAGATTGACGCACTCGAGACCTCCGATTTCGAAATGGTAGAAGTTTGATCAAGCTTGTGGATTGAGCTAGCTTATTATCCGTATTTAGGTATGATTCAATGACGATCGAATTGGGGATAAATGTCGAGATGAGTGGCCTCTCGATCCCGTAATAAATCACACATTACTTTGCATTACATGTTGATATGTTTGGTTATGCATTGCTTGAGTATTATAGCATGCTTATGAGGCTTTGTAAGATGATTGTTTCTTGTGTCATATTATGGTTCATGTTGAGCCTAATATTCTTTCTAGCCTTGCCATGATATCATTGATGAGTTATTATCTTCGATATCAAGTATCAGTGATGAGTTAATAGCTTTGATACTTATACTTGGGTTATAGCATCAGTGATGAGTTTGATCCTGAAGATGAGTTATGCGTTTTAGCATTTAAACTGTTGTCTTAGATTGAGCCTTAATCCTTGACAACCTTGACATTTGTCTTGCATTTCATAGTTGTGATTTATATTTTAAATTCATGAATCTTGCCATATATGTTTCATTACATGTTTTCGTTGTTTCATACTAAGTTTTATACTTACCGAGTTGTCCGGCTGTTGCTTTGTCTTTGTGTGTGCATTGCAATAGGTGATTCAGGGCCGAGTCATAGGATGCTATGAGCTTTGGGAGAAGTTTAGATATGGAGACTTCGGGATTCAATCGTAGAAGTTGCTGTCAAAATTTTGTTACATGTTAAGATGAAGATGTATGATGTCAAAACTTGTATAACTCTAGTTGTAGCAAACTTAGAACTAAACTTGAATACATGTAGCATATTGTGAGATTGATGATAGAATAAAGTTGTTAACTTTCATGTACATCTTGTTCTTGCATGTTTAGCAATGTTCCTATTGAAGTTTATGCAAAAAATTAGCAAACGCACAGCAAATGTAGTGACCCTACCCGGATCCACTATCTAATCAGAGTTAATTAGCGCATGCAATAAAATATTAAAAGCGGAAAGAGCGGATAATCAAAATACAACAATTCGATCGGCAGAATACAACCGACGATAACACAAGTGTATAAATACCATTATACAACCAAATCGAAGGTTCAGGGTAGACAAATCCCTACCCTCTAAAACATCACACTCTAGGATCCTCAATCCTGCTGAGAGCCGCCTGGACCGTCCAGCCTCAAACCTGCCCCTCCACAAGGTACACCACAATACCCAAACACAGGGGCATGAGCGACAACGCTCAATACATAAGCAATAATATATGTACAAATATGCAGACACAGATGATTTAAAATCCCAGGTAAAACACTTGCTCATGGCGCCAGGAATATACAGTACCGGCTAGAGAGCGACTCCGCGTGGTACTCGTATATTCTATATCAGGGCTGAGCCAACCCCATCCTGACCCGTATCCAAAATAGGATACAAGTCCCATATGGAAACTGTCATACCTGACTCGAGTCCAAAAATGAGATCACTGTTCCCTATGGAGAGTGTCAATGACTCACATCTCTCAGGATGCAGTCACACGTAAAATCATGCATGTGCTAAGGCGGTAAAACATGCTAAAACATGATAAAACATATAGCACATACTCATGCAACATACATGCAAATATATAATGTCGGCTATCTCTGTGGGGCCTCGGGTTGCTAATCTCAAATCTTAAGGGCATTTAATGAATAAGCATCATTAAACTAATAAAGAAAGAAAGGATCTAAAAAAAAAATGTTTTTTTTTTCAAAAAGGGGTGCACCCCCGCCGCCAAAAACTACCGCGGGGGCGCCCCTGTTTTTTTCCAAAATAGTAGGCTAATCTCCAGGCTGCGCGTGAGCCGTCAAAAATTACAGCGGGGGCGCCTCCTGGAGCAGAAAATTGCCCTGTTCTTTGTCCGCAAATTCGATCCCTTCAATTCCTTCCAATTCATCAAACTCAAGTCTAAAACATGATATAAAAGATCCAAATCATGCCTATTAATATAAACAAGGTCTCAAGAATCCATACATGTATTTATTACATCGTACAAGTCACTAAAGAAACGATAAATGACAACGACACAAACTATCTCAAGTTTGATACATGTCTTCCAAAACCAACTAAACCAAAGTTTCATGCTTCTAAAGTTCAAGACCTCATCTACAACCCGAGCCCTCACGTGCTAGACTCTCTCCCAGCTGTCAATGACGTCGATGATAAGCTCCTACCCTCTCTGTTGTCATGCACACATACAAAACAAGACAACAGCCGGATAAACTCCGGTGAGATATAATTCTCAGTATAACCAACATATCGAAAGCGTTAAATAAATCATATTAACTATATTTCAAACTCGACTCAACAAATAGAGTACTCAAACGCTTTAAATACGAATTGATTCACATAACTTCGAAGCCATCAAGATTCATAAATGATCTTGACATGGATATCCATCTAACAAATTCATAAACGACTCGCAAATAAGGTTAACCGCAACCTTGGCTTAGAATCAATTCGATATAACATCATATCAACTCAAATATAAAGATTCACTACCTAAGATGGATCGACAACACCACAATCAAATCAAAACATAAACAAGTATGTGATTTTTGCGGGCCAACTCAAAGATAATCGTTTTTGAGTTTCAAAGTCCCTACTTCGCGATGTCGTCATTATACCTTCTTTGATGTTGATTCTGAACTCTTAAATCTGAAAGATAACAATCAAAATACTCATATCAAACTTCATTTCAACCTATCATTTCAGAAACGAGTCAAAACCACAAAGATTTCATCAATCAAAACCAATTCAAACCTCAATCAACTTTCTTCGGTTCAAAGTCGGCGTCTCGTGTTGTTGGCCTTCCAAACTTGACTGAAACTGAACAATAAAAATACTATAACATTCATAGCATCTCAATAACAACTTCAACTAAGAATTCGGCTATCAAAACAGTTCCAAAACTCGATTAAACGACGTAGCGATTCCAAATCGGTAACCGACGTAATCCCGACTTCGAAACTTGTAACTCCAATTCATATATCAGCATGTATCATATAAAACTCATTCATAAAACATCTTATCAGCAGCTATAGTCATCGATATACATGCTACAAATCATAATCAATCCTTTCAATCATCCAACTTGTAAGAGTGGGTGCCCAGTGAGCCAACTGTGTGGCTATGGGCTTTGTTGACTCTTTGTATAAACAATCTTTTGTTTAATATTATTTACACTTTTATGGCAATGACTTTATATTACTTCATATTGTTATATTGTGATATACTATTGTTGTTTTGATAAAGACCTTGAATATACTATAGTGTATGTAAGATGTGGTAGAACATGGAGATGTCTATCATGAAATACATCTTATAGTCACTGTATATTCTAAAACCGTTCCTAGTCGATTGAGCCGTCCGATAATAAGGATAAGGATCGCTCGAGTTTGAGACTAGCTTTTGCGATGCGGAATACCACGTTTCATTGGTAGGGAACATGGAGATGTTCGAAGCATGCAAATGGATATTCATAGGATGAATAGTCGAACTACCCTATCCGGACTTTCCAAGTGGTTATCACTTATCGAGTGGATAAAGTCCGCGGTTTTGGTTGTACACCATTAGTCCTTACGACTTGAAACATCATGGAGACTCTATATGCTAGTACTGTGCTTTGACTCGTTTACCGACTCTGAGGGGGTCATCAGGTGTCGAGATTGGGTACAGTTACGACACATATAGGAGTCAATGCATTGTTGTCAAGGATTCACCACATACTTGCGAGTGTGGATATCCTATGCGATCTGAGGAGATATTAGTGTGACAAATCTCTGGCCAGAGTACTTGATGTGATTTAAGAAATGGTTTCTTAGTAGCACATGCGATGTCACTAATTTGATCTTCAAGATGCATTGCATAGTTATCGAATCTTGAGCGACTCTCGATATACCAATGGTTGTTGATTCGATCGGGATATATGGATGAAGGGACCGTACTGTACGTTAACCAAAATCTACTGGTTCTTGTAGGCACTATCAGTGATACCTAGGGAATCATGGGGCGATGTTGCTAGGCGCTTTACCATGATTCGTTGGGCAAGTCGGAAAGTGTTGTTCCGAGTCACAAGGAGTTGTGAGCCCACGGCTAGCTGTATCCCTGAACCATTGAGGGTCACACAGTGTAATGGAGTTTTAATCCCCGTTGAGATAGTTAAATTTAAAGAGTTAAATTTAATGAACTAAGGAGTTGGACTTCTTAATTAAGAGTAAGGGAGTAGGGTTTCCTAAAATGACATAGGGATGGACATTTTTGGAAACCACTGAATTCGGATTCAGGAAAATTTATTTTGACTTTAAAACGTGCAGAAATGGTTTCTGTGCACATTGGTGAAATCGTTTCATCAATCGGAGTCACGATGAATTTTATATTAATTTCTGAACGAGCGGGCTTTGCTTGTCGGGCCCCAGCTTATGACTAATGGGCCCTAAAGTGTTAGTGGCCTGCATTATAAATAAGTTATTTCAGTACAGAAATTACACACAACAGGTCATAATTTTTGAGAGCAAAAATTCGAAAACCCTATTCTCTCTCAAAGAATTTCGGCCGCCCCCTTGCTCTGCCCGAGAAAATTCCGGTCTGTGATTTTGAATCGCAGTAAGGAATAACGAATCAAATTCGTGTATTCTCTTCGCAGAAAACTTCTGATAGATTTTCTAGTGCAATCTATCAGAGGGATTAAACCTCTGTTCGTGGACCTGATTGAAGGAGTTCATCGGTTCCAGGGAGAGACAACAAGAGCAGAATTGTTCTGTTGGTGTCCATTAATCTCGTTGCGAGATTTGAGGTAAAATTTATTTAATTGTTATTTAAATTTTACACACACGTAATTCAATCGTTGTATGGTTGATACCCACACCATGGAATCGTTCCATGAGAAAATTTTAAACTTCCGCTGCACCGGGTATCAATCGTAATTGGTCTGGGAACTCGCCAGTTTTTTTCTAACAGTGGTATCAAAGCCAGGTTGCTCAGATCAATCGATTGAATAATCAATTGTACAAAATTTTTGAGTCTCGGTTTATGAAACAAAATAAATATTTTTAATAAAAAAAAAAAAAAATTTTTTCGGGGCAAAACCCGGGCAGCGATTGGATCGCTGCCCGGTGGGGCAGCAATTGTTGCTGCCCCGGGCGGCGCACGGCGCCGCCCAAAGGGGGCGCACAGCGCCGCCCAAGGCGGCGACCGTCGCCGCCCAGGGCGGCGCACGGCGCCGCCCAGGGCAGCGCTGTGCGCTGCCCAGCGCAGCGCTGGGCGCTGCGCAGGGCGGCGCTCGGCGCCGCCCAGGGCAGCGCACGGCGCCGCCCAGGGGCGGCGCCAGGCGCTGCCCTAAGGGGGCAGCCGGGCTGCCCCGGCCCGCCCCGGGTGCGGGCCAACCCGGGAGTGTCCCGGGTGGCCCGCGGGAAAAATTATATTTTTATTAATTTTAATATTTAAAATTTTATTTTTGGTCCGGTCAAAAATTGTTTTTGATTGGTTCACGAGATTTCGGATCGAATTGTTCGAGTCCGTAAATTTTAAAATTGATTTTGGATAAATTTGAATTTTTGGAAAATTTTAATATTTTATCCGTAAATTGAATTTTGAAATCAATTATTTTGGTACAATTGATGATAAGATATGATCTTATGATATATTAGATAAAATATGATTTTATTTGTAAAATTGGATTTTATAGATAAAATATGATTTTATTTGATATGGAGATAAAATATGATTTTATATGTGAAATGTGATTTTATATATAAAATATGATTTTATCTTGTTTAAATTTGAATTGCCACAGCATGTTATCCAATAAATTAATTTTGAATTAAATGTTATTGGATAAGGATGATCGATTGCCATGACCAATTTTGTAGGTGTATGTTAGGAATTTACATTTTGTCTTTATTGTTGTTGGTTTTATTAATGGGCCTGGTTTATGGCCCGATATGAATGTCATATGTAATAAAAGTGGGCTTGGTTTATAGCCCGTTCCCACCCCCTAAAAATGTATCCCCTACTTGTCATTGTTATTTAATTGTAAATACATTAGATTTAGTGGGAGATCAAGATTTGAAGATGGTGGGCCCAGCAGACAATGAAGACTGAAGAAATGTAAATTGGAAGCATATGTAATAGGATTGCATTTGCATACTGCATATTACCTAGGATTGGACTAAGACCCGTGATTGGCAACCACGGGTCAATTAGAAATGGAATCGATCATCCTATATAATATGTGATATTATGATTGTATGCATGTTTAGACATAAATTGCGTGAATCCGGCAATGCATGCAATAAATTAAAAATGTTGACAAAATTTTTTTTATAAATAAAATCCCTCATTTTAAATATGATTTAAAATTTATATCAAGATAAATAAAGGAAATTTAAATATTGTTTAAATGTTCCTACCTTCCATCAACGGTCAATGTATGTGATGCTACCCGCGGATACGGTCCGGCTCATATTATTGGGGGGGCCCGTTCGTCGGAAAGCTGTACATTGGATCGACAAATGTTGTAAGTTGGGTGGAACTCCCATGGGATCGGCTCATATTATTGGGGGATCCACATGGCGACCGTCCATCACAACTTAATATTGATGGGTCATCTTGACATGTCACTTTAAACGGCGTCATATTATTGGGCCCTTATTGGACATGAGGTAAATACATGGGGGTTGCTTTGGAAGCAATTGGGCTCTACCTTTTGAGAATTATGGTTGGCTGATATTATTCGGGACCATAAGTTTGTCAATTGGACTCCATGTTCTCACTAAGGAAAAAGTTTCCCGTTTTCACTAGAGGGTGGTGAAATCGTTAAAATAGTGGGAGTGAGATTCATAAAATTAAATTCGCCTATTTTATGTCTTAGTAAATTGTTAAACAATCATTGATATATGTCTGTTTTTCCTTTTCAGTATTTCATACAATGAATTCGCGAAATCCTTTATTCTCGATCCTCGAACAAAACAAGCTGACTGGCGCCAACTATACGGAATGGTTCCGGAAGTTGAAGATTGTCTTAACTTCGGAGAAAATGCTCTACGTGTTAGAGAAAGCACCTCCGAAGGAAGCACCACCTGACATAAGTCCGGAGGAATTGGCCAAACTTGATGCATGGTGTGACCATGACATCAAGACCAAATGCTATATGCAAGCCTCGATGTCTGATGAACTCCAGAGGCGATTTGAGGACACGGTGAATGCTGCTGACATTCACACGCAACTCAAGGAACTTTTGGGGCTCAGTCGAGGGCTGAAAGGTTCGCTACTGTTAAGGAGCTGATGACGTGCCGCATGCGTGAAGGGACTTCGGTCCGTGATCATGGGGTACGAGTGATTTGGCTCATACAAAAGTTGGCGACCCTAGATTTGGTGTTGGAGCATGAACTCAATGTGGATTTATTGCTTCTGTCTCTTCCTTCTTCATTTGATGGATTTGTGATAAATTTTAATATGAACAAGATAGAGGCCACCCTTGAAGAGATGGTCAATATGCTCGTTACATATGAATCCACACTTAAGAAGGATAAGCCAGCTTTCTTGGTGGGCTCCTCATCTTCTGCGAAGAAGGGGCCAAGTATGAAGGGCAAGAAACGTTCTACCCCACCCAAGAAAGTGGAACCCGAGAAGAAGCAAAAGACAAAGGCTTCAAACGATGGAAAATCCAAGGATGTTTGCCATTACTGCAAGAAGCCGGGTCATTGGAAGCGCAACTGCAAGGAGTATCTTGAGCAGTTGGGAACTGCAAAGGGTATGTTCTATATCGAAATAAACATGTCACTTAATACAACTTCTTGGGTATTGGATACCGGATGTGGTTCTCACATTTGCAATGATTTGCAGGTGATGACAAGAAGTCGCAGGCTTAGAATGGGTGAGACCCAGCTGAGGCTCGGGAATGGTTCCAGAGTTGAAGCTACGGCCATTGGAGATGTTTGTTTGATTTTGCAGAATGGTTTTAAATTATTGTTGAGAGATGTTTTATTTGTGCCAGATTTAATTAAAAACATTATTTCTATTTCTATGCTTGATAGAGATGGTTATTCTTGTAATTTTGTGAATGGGATTTGCAGTATTTACAAGAATGAATGTTTAATTGGAAATGGACAACTTGAAAACGATCTATATAATTTAAAACTAAAAGACGTTCCAGTGAATTGTATTGACAAACCGGCAACAACAAACAAAAGGAAAATCGATAGTCAAAACCCGGCAAACCTTTGGCACGCTAGACTAGGTCATATTTCCTCAAGGAGGATGAACAAGCTAGTGGGAGGGCATGTTTGATATGTCTGATATTAACTCTCTACCTACTTGTGAATCCTGCCTAAAAGGGAAAATGACTAAATCTCCTTTTAAGGGGAAGCCTGAACATAGTCAAAATCTGTTGGATTTGATCCATACAGATGTTTGTGGTCCATTTAGAGTAGGGACTCAACATGGCCACACCTACTTCATTACCTTTACTGATGATTATTCTAGGTATGGGTATTTATATTTAATGAAATATAAGTCTGAAGCATTTGAAAAGTTCAAAGAATTCAAGGCTGAAGTAGAAAACAAGCTAGGTAAAAGTATTAAAGCACTTCGATCGGATCGAGGTGGAGAATACTTGAGTACCGAGTTTTTGGACTATCTAAAAGAGAATGGGATTCTCTCTCAGTGGACTCCTCCTATGACACCACAGCTTAATGGTGTATCGGAGCGCCGTAATCGAACTTTGTTGGACATGGTTCGATCCATGATGAGCTTCACTGAGCTTCCACCTTCGTTTTGGGGCTATGCGCTTGAAACGGCGGTATTGTTGTTGAATAACGTCCACACTAAAGCAGTGGACAAAACACCATACGAGTTATGGAATGGCAAAGCTCCTAAGTATTCATACTTGAGGATTTGGGGATGTCCTGCTTACGTGAAGCGGACAGTGGGAGATAAGTTGGATAGTCGATCCAGCCTGTGTTATTTTGTGGGGTATCCGAAGAATTCAATCGGATATTATTTCTATTATCCTGCTGAAACAAAGGTGTTTGTTTCGCGGAATGCCACCTTCTTGGAGAAGGAGTTCTTATTGGATAAGAAAGGCGAGATGATGGAACTCGAAGAAGTTCGAGAAGAACCCGAAATACAAAATAACGATCCCACACCTCAGGAACCATTGCTGGACACGCCTGCACCTAGAAGATCCGAGAGGACTTCTAGACCTCCAGTTCGATATGGTCTTCTTCTTGAAGAGGGTCAAGATGAACCCGACATTGGATGTGATCCAAGAAGCTTCAAGGAAGCAATTTCTGATGCGGATTCGAATTTATGGCTTGAAGCTATGCAGTCAGAATTGGATTCGATGCATACTAACCAAGTCTGGACTTTAGTGGATCCTCCCGATGGAATTGTTCCAATAGGGTGTAAATGGATCTACAAAAGAAAGCTTGGGCCTGATGGTAAGGTATTGACCTACAAGGCGCGATTGGTGGCTAAAGGTTATACTCAAAGGCAAGGAGTTGACTATGACGAAACCTTTTCACCAGTTGCAATGTTCAAGTCCATAAGAATCCTTATTGCCATAGCTGCATGGTATGACTATGAGATATGGCAAATGGATGTGAAGACTGCTTTTCTTAATGGAGACATTAAGGAAGAAATCTATATGAAGCAGCCTGAGGGGTACACATCCATGGGAAGCGAGCATAAGGTATGCAAGCTTCAGAGATCAATTTATGGTCTAAAACAAGCATCAAGAAGTTGGAACCAGAAATTTGATGAAACAATTAAAGACTTTGGTTTCATCAAGAACCCGGAGGAACCTTGCGTGTACAAGAAAGTAGTTAAGGATGCGGTGACATTCTTAGTACTTTATGTTGATGACATCCTACTCATTGGGAATGATGTAGGGATGTTGCAGTCAACAAAGATATGGTTATCAGGTAGATTTTCGATGAAGGATTTGGGTGAGGCATCCTACATTCTTGGGATACAGATCTATAGGGATAGATCTAAGAGAATGATAGGACTCACTCAATCAACCTACATCGATACCATATTGAAACGGTTTTCAATGGATGGGTCCAAGAGAGGACATCTACCCATGTGTCATGGAGTTTCTCTATCCAAGTCTATGTGTCCCAAGACTGATGCAGAGATAGAGAATATGACACATGTACCATATGCGTCAGCTATAGGTAGTATCATGTATGGGATGATATCTACCAGACCGGATGTAGCATTTGCTCTGAGTGTCACGAGCAGATATCAGTCTAATCCTGGTCAGATGCATTGGAAAGCCGTGAAGGACATTCTTAAGTACTTGCGAAGGACTAAGAATATGTTCATGGTTTATGGAGGACGAGAACTCAAACTGGAAGGTTATACCGACTCTAGCTTCCAAAGTGATGTGGATGACTCGAAGTCAACCTCTGGATTTGTGTTCATGCTCAATGGCGGTGCTGTCTCTTGGAAGAGTTCCAAGCAGGACACCACAGCGGATTCCACCACTGAGGCTGAATACATTGCAGCATCAGCTGCTGCTAAAGAGGCCGTTTGGATGAGGAATTTCGTCCAAGAGTTGGGCGTCATTCCTGAATTTGTTGGTCCAGTCCCGGTGTACTGCGACAACACGGGTGCCGTTGCTCAAGCAAAGGAACCAAGGTCTCATCAAAGATCCAAACACGTACTGAGGAAATACCACATAATCCGGGAGATTGTGGAAAGAGGAGACATCAGTGTCGAACGAGTGGCCTCTGCAGACAATATCGCTGATCCACTTACTAAGCCTTTGCCAGGACCATTGTTTGACAAACATCGCGAAGCAATGGGTCTACGTAGTATGACTAGTTGGCTATAGGGCAAGTGGGAGATTGTAAGAGTGGGTGCCCAGTGAGCCAACTGTGTGGCTATGGGCTTTGTTGACTCTTTGTATAAACAATCTTTTGTTTAATATTATTTACACTTTTATGGCAATGACTTTATATTACTTCATATTGTTATATTGTGATATACTATTGTTGTTTTGATAAAGACCTTGAATATACTATAGTGTATGTAAGATGTGGTAGAACATGGAGATGTCTATCATGAAATACATCTTATAGTCACTGTATATTCTAAAACCGTTCCTAGTCGATTGAGCCGTCCGATAATAAGGATAAGGATCGCTCGAGTTTGAGACTAGCTTTTGCGATGCGGAGTACCACGTTTCATTGGTAGGGAACATGGAGATGTTCGAAGCATGCAAATGGATATTCATAGGATGAATAGTCGAACTACCCTATCCGGACTTTCCAAGTGGTTATCACTTATCGAGTGGATAAAGTCCGCGGTTTTGGTTGTACACCATTAGTCCTTACGACTTGAAACATCATGGAGACTCTATATGCTAGTACTGTGCTTTGACTCGTTTACCGACTCTGAGGGGGTCATCAGGTGTCGAGATTGGGTACAGTTACGACACATATAGGAGTCAATGCATTGTTGTCAAGGATTCACCACATACTTGCGAGTGTGGATATCCTATGCGATCTGAGGAGATATTAGTGTGACAAATCTCTGGCCAGAGTACTTGATGTGATTTAAGAAATGGTTTCTTAGTAGCACATGCGATGTCACTAATTTGATCTTCAAGATGCATTGCATAGTTATCGAATCTTGAGCGACTCTCGATATACCTATGGTTGTTGATTCGATCGGGATATATGGATGAAGGGACCGTACTGTACGTTAACCAAAATCTACTGGTTCTTGTAGGCACTATCAGTGATACCTAGGGAATCATGGGGCGATGTTGCTAGGCGCTTTACCATGATTCGTTGGGCAAGTCGGAAAGTGTTGTTCCGAGTCACAAGGAGTTGTGAGCCCACGGCTAGCTGTATCCCTGAACCATTGAGGGTCACACAGTGTAATGGAGTTTTAATCCCCGTTGAGATAGTTAAATTTAAAGAGTTAAATTTAATGAACTAAGGAGTTGGACTTCTTAATTAAGAGTAAGGGAGTAGGGTTTCCTAAAATGACATAGGGATGGACATTTTTGGAAACCACTGAATTCGGATTCAGGAAAATTTATTTTGACTTTAAAACGTGCAGAAATGGTTTCTGTGCACATTGGTGAAATCGTTTCATCAATCGGAGTCACGATGAATTTTATATTAATTTCTGAACGAGCGGGCTTTGCTTGTCGGGCCCCAGCTTATGACTAATGGGCCCTAAGGTGTTAGTGGCCTGCATTATAAATAAGTTATTTCAGTACAGAAATTACACACAACAGGTCATAATTTTTTAGAGCAAAAATTCGAAAACCCTATTCTCTCTCAAAGAATTTCGGCCGCCCCCTTGCTCTGCCCGAGAAAATTCCGGTCTGTGATTTTGAATCGCAGTAAGGAATAACGAATCAAATTCGTGTATTCTCTTCGCAGAAAACTTCTGATAGATTTTCTAGTGCAATCTATCAGAGGGATTAAACCTCTGTTCGTGGACCTGATTGAAGGAGTTCATCGGTTCCAGGGAGAGACAACAAGAGCAGAATTGTTCTGTTGGTGTCCATTAATCTCGTTGCGAGATTTGAGGTAAAATTTATTTAATTGTTATTTAAATTTTACACACACGTAATTCAATCGTTGTATGGTTGATACCCACACCATGGAATCGTTCCATGAGAAAATTTTAAACTTCCGCTGCACCGGGTATCAATCGTAATTGGTCTGGGAACTCGCCAGTTTTTTTCTAACACAACTTTGATCCAGTTTCGAAAATAGAAGCGATACAATAGCAAGAACACAATCAACAACTAAAAATCTGATATCTGCTCCATAATGATTTAGAAATCCATAAAACACAGCATAAAACTTACACGAGATTGAAGCCCTCATCGTAAGGATTCCAGAACACTTTTCGGAATCGAAATCGGACAACCGGAACAAAAGTTATGGCAATTCGAAAATCAAACTTTCTAAAGAAAAGAGGAAGAAAGACGGGCTCTGCTTCAAAAACTTCTGAATTCTCAATATCATGCACGTGTACATGCTGAATCAACAAAACAAATCTATAACTTTCAATATAAATTGCAATTTAGTCCCTAGATTCTTCAATAATTGCAATTTGGTCCTCGGCCCTTATTTTAATTCAATTTCAATCCTAAATAATTTAAGAATATTAGAATTTAAATCAAAACTCTAAATATTCCCAAATTAAATATACTCGGATTAAAATTAAATAAATTTGGATTAATTTCTAATTAATCCCGGGCCTTACATTTCTCCCCCACTAAGACATGAGTTCGTCCTCGAATTCATAAACAGTATAGATATGCAGTCCGCATGCTCATAAGAATAAAAATAACTGAAAACTGAATAAGAACTCACATCAGTGAAATAGATAAGGAAATCGTTGCTTCATATCGTCTTCGACTTCCCAAGTTGCTTCTTCAACTCCGTGTCTACTCCATTGAATCTTCACCAATGGAATGGTCTTCGTTCGGAGTTGATTCGTCTTTCTACCAAGAATCTGAATAGGTTGCTCGAAATAACAAAGAGTGTCATCCAATTCAGCTTCATCGGAGTGAATCACATGAGATGCATCAGATATGTACTTCCTCAACATCGATACATGAAAGACATCATGTATTCCAGATAAAGACATAGGAAGAGCGAGTTGATAAGCTAGATTTCCTATCTTCTCGAGAATCTCATACGGCCCAATATACCTCGGAGATAATTTTCCTCGTTTACCAAATCGAACGGTGCCTCTGAACAGTGAAATCTTCAGAAACACTCTATCTCCCTGATCAAAAGATAACGGCCGTCGTCGTACATTCGCATATCTGGTCTGTCTGTGTTGTGCTGTTCTCATTCTATGTTGTATCAGTTTCACCTTTTCAGTCATCTGTCTGATCATATCTGGCCCTAACTCAGGTACCTTAGAAACATCATCCCAATACAAAGGTGATCGACACTTCTTTCCATATAACGCTTCAAATGGTGCCATCTCTATACTCGTCTGATAACTGTTGTTATAAGAAAATTCCACGAGTGGTATAGAATTTTGCCATGTAACACCAAAATCAAGTACTACAGCTCTAAGCATATACTCAAGCGTCTGAATAGTTCGTTCAGATTGACCATCGGTTTGAGGATGGTAAGCAGTACTCAAATGTAAACGCGTACCTAGAGCTTCCTGTAGGCTATGCCAAAAGTGCGAAGTAAACCTCGGATCTCGGTCAGATACAATCGAATTTGGCACACCATGAAGTCTTACCACTTCTCGAATATAAAGATCCGCCATTTGATCATGACGATAAGTCATTCGATAAGGAATAAAGCACGCAGATTTCGTCAACCTATCGATGATCACCCAAACAGCATCGCATCCTCGAGATGATCGCGACAACTTCGTTACAAAGTCCATGGAAATGTGATCCCATTTCCATTCAGGAATTGATAAACTCTGTAATAAGCCACCCGGTTTCTTTCTTTCAGCTTTCACCTGTTGGCAATTCAAACATTTAGATACAAATTCAGTCACATTAGACTTCATTTGCTTCCACCAGTACTGACTCTTCAAGTCGTTGTACATCTTTCTGCCTCCAGGGTGAACACTAAAGCGACTACAATGGGTTTCTTTCAGAATATTCTGTCTCAAGTCTGCAATATTGGGAACAACTATTCGATTATTCACATACAAGATATCATCGTCACTAAGCTTGTACTCAGACCGATGTCCTGATCTGATCATTTCAATCGATTTCTATACATTCTGATCAACTTTCTGTGCTTCTTTGATATGAATCAACAACGCTGGCTCAGCACTGATTGCATACACTCTCATCGGCCTTCTATCTGTCTCAAATACATAACCAGAAACACAACAATTCTCAATCAAACTAGATACACCTATAGTAGATAAAGATAGAGCACATACTTTTCTACTCAGGGCATCTGCTGCTGCGTTAGATTTTCCCGGATAGTATTTGATTTCACAATCAAAATCCTTCAATAAATCAAGCCATTGTCGTTGTCTCATGTTCAATTCAGATTGTGAGAATAGATACTTCAGACTTTTATGATCAGAAAAGATTTCAAACTTCTCGCCGTATAAATAATGTCTCCATATCTTCAATGCAAAAATGATAGCAGCCAATTCAAGATCATGAATCGGATACCTAACCTCATGTGGTTTCAGTTGTCGAGAAGCATAAGCAACAACATGTCCTTTTTGCATTAAAATACATCCCAAAACCTGGTGAAAAGCATCACAATAAACAACAAAATCACCAGTACCTTTAGGGATTGTCAACATTGGCGCAGTAGTCAATCTCTTCTTCAGTTCAACAAAACTCCTTTCATATGCCTCAGACCAAACAAATGGTGCATTCTTCTGTGTAAGCTGTGTAATAGGCTTCGCTATAGATGAAAAATCTCGAATGAATCGACGATAATAACTAGCTAAGCCCATAAAACTTCGAATTTCTGGCACAGACGTCGGTCTTTGCCAACTGATCACAGCTTCTACTTTGCTTGGATCCACTGATATACCATCTCCTGAAATTATATGGCCAAGAAACACGACTCGTTGCAACCAAAACTCACATTTGGATAACTTGGCATATAATTTTTCTTCCCGTAACGTTCTCAATACAATTCGGAGATGATCAGCATGTTCATACATATTCTTAGAATAAATCAAGATATCATCGATAAATATGATCACGAAATCATCTAGATATCTTTGAAATACCCTATTCATCAATCCCATAAAAACTGCTGGTGAATTCGTTAGACCAAAAGGCATGACTATGAATTCATAATGGCCATACCTGGTTCTAAATGCAGTCTTAGGAATATCTTCATCTCTAACCCTCAGTTGATGATATCTGGATCGCAAATCAATCTTCGAATATACTGACGATCCCTGCAATTGATCAAATAAATCATCGATACGAGGTAAAGGATAGCTATTCTTTACCGTTGCTTTGTTCAATTGCCGGTAGTCAATACATAGTCTCATCGATCCGTCCTTCTTTCTAGCAAACAATACCGGAGCACCCCAAGGAGAGACGCTCGGTCTGATATAACCCTTGGACAACAAATCTTCGAGTTGGTCTTTCAGTTCTTTCAATTCAATCGGTGCCATACGGTAAGGTGCTTTTGATATCGTCTGTGTACCTGGCATCAATTCAATACCGAAGTCTATCTCTCGATATGGAGGCAATCCCGGAATCTCGTCAGGAAAAACATCAAGAAATTCACTAACGACTGGCAAGTCAGCCAATTCAGGGCTAGTCTTTAATACATCAACAGCTTAGATCAGAAATCCCTCTGCTCCTTTCTGTAAAAACTCAGTCATAGCAAGAACAGATATAAATGGAATTTTAGATCTTGATCCCTTACCATAAAATTTCCATTCGTCAGCCATATCAGGTCTGAACTTCACAATCTTCTGAAAACAGTCTATTGTAGCTCTGTACTTGGTTAGCATATCAATACCGATTATGCAATCAAAATCAGACAAACCGAGTACAATACAATCAAGCTCAATCTCATGCCCCTCACACTGTAATATACAATTTCGTACAGACTTCACTGATACAATACCTCGACCCAGAGGTGATGAAATAGATACAACAGTAGCTAAGGGCTCAACAGGTAATGAATTCAATGCAACAAACTGCTCAGATATAAAAGTATGCGACGCACCAGTATCAAATAAGACATAAGCAGGATAACCATAAAGAGAACAGTTACCTGCAATCACATCATCTGGTGCCGCTTGTGCTTTCTCCTCAGTCAATGCAAACACACTTGCTTGTTGCCTTGGAGGTTGATTCACCGTCTGACCTCCTCCTCTACTCGATGCGGTAGGCTGTGGTTGAAAAGAGTGAACTGAAGATGTAGATTGACCCACCGGTCTCGATGCTCCTGCACCCTGTGCACCTTCAGATCCTCGTTGTGGACACACTCTTGCAAAGTGTCCCATCTTGTTGCAAATGTGGCAGCTTCCAAACACACCTTGGCATTGTTCATCAGTATGGCTACCTCCACATTTGGTGCAATATACATCAGACTTCTGTCCAGCTCTAGACTGTCGGAATCCACTAGAACTAGAAGAGCTACCACCACCTGATCTCTTGAACTGTTTGCTCTTACCCTTGAAGAAATTTTTCTTTCCACTACTGCTACCTCCAGCTTCAAATCGAGGTGGCTGTGGAATCTGTGGCTGTTCTGGTGGTTGTCTCACTGGCTGTGGCACAAACTGTGCTCCTCATTGTTTTAGTATCCCTGCTTCTGCACCCTTTGCTCGATTCAGAGCATCAGCAAAGGTATTCGGTCTTCCCGAATTCACCAATGTAAAACACCTCAGGATTCAAGCCATTGATGAATTGATCGGCTTGAGCTTCGTCACTAACAGCGATATGTGGTGCAAACTTCAACAGGCTAGTGAATTTGGCAACATATTCTTCAATATTCAATTGTCCCTATTGCAAACTTGCAAACTCTGCTCCTTTGTCCTTGCGATAAGACACAGGAAAGAAACGCTGATAGAAAGCAGTTCGAAATACAGACCAGGTAATAACAGTACCTTGGTTTTCCGGTGCTCTCTTCGTCGCTATCCACCAACTCTTGGCAAGGCCATGCAGTTGATGAATTATCAATCTCACACGACGATCATCTGTATAATCAATGGACTCAAATAACTGCTCAATATCTTCCAGCCAGTTCTCACACTCTATAGCATTTTCTGTTCCTTGCAACTTCGGTGGTTTGAATGACTGGAATCGTTTCAAAAGTTTCTCCATCGGATTAGCATCACTGAACTCATCAGTAGACGTACTACCCTATCCATGTTCAGACACTGTCACTGGGACCTGTGCAGCATTTGTCTGTTCAGGCTGATTCGTAGCCAATGTCTGCCTAACTCTCGGTGCTGGTCGGGGAGGCATATCTGATAATCAAACAGATTAGTGTACAGTTCAATCTCAAATACATCAACTCTGTTGCAATCCACATTGCCTTCGTAGATCGAGTTTCAATTCATCCTCATAAGACATGCTAGTACTTCAATCAAATAACTAAATAGCATGTAATTCACAACATTGTACATCATACTCTTCGCAAATTAGCACAGCATCATGTGACAATTTAATATCGGTAATCAATAAATCATATACCATACAATTATGAAAGAAATAAATAAATCAGAATAGAATACTCGATCTACCCCGCTCATCTAGTCATAGTTCGAGAAACTTAACGCTCTGATACCACCTGTTGTGGGGCCTCGGGTTGCTAATCTCAAATCTTAAGGGCATTTAATGAATAAGCATCATTAAACTAATAAGGAAAGAAAGGATCTAAAAAAAAAAAATTATTTTTTTTTTTCAAAAAGGGGTGCGCCCCCGCCGCCAAAAACTACCGCGGGGCGCCCCTGTTTTTTTCCAAAATAGTAGGCTAATCTCCAGGCTGCGCGCGAGCCGACAAAAATTACCGCGGGGGCGCCTCCTGGAGCAGAAAATTGCCCTGTTTTTTGTCCGCAAATTCGATCCCTTCAATTCCTTCCAATTCATCAAACTCAAGTCTAAAACATGATATTAAAGATCCAAATCATGCCTATTAATATAAACAAGGTCTCAAGCATCCATACATGTATTTATTACATCGTACAAGTCACTAAAGAAACGATAAACGACAACGACACAAACTATCTCAAGTTTGATACATGTCTTCCAAAACCAACTAAACCAAAGTTTCATGCTTCTAAAGTTCAAGACCTCATCTACAACCCGAGCCCTCACGTGCTAGACTCTCTCCCAGCTGTCAATGAAGTCGATGATCAGCTCCTGCCCTCTCTGTTGTCATGCACACATACAAAACAAGACAACAGCCGGATAAACTCCGGTGAGATATAATTATCAGTATAACCAGCATATCGAAAGCGTTAAATAAATCATATTAACTCTATTTCAAACTCGACTCAACAAATAGAGTACTCAAACGCTTTAAATACGAATTGATTCACATAAATTCGAAGCCATCAAGATTCATAAATGATCTTGACATGGATATCCATCTAACGAATTCGTAAACGACTCGCAAATAAGGTTAACCGCAACCTTGGCTTAGAATCAATTCGATATAACATCATATCAACTCAAATTTAAAGATCCACTACCTGAGATGGATCGACAACACCACAATCAAATCAAAACATAAACAAGTATGTTATTTTTGCGGGCCAACTCAAAGATAATCGCTTTTGAGTTTCAAAGTCCCTACTTCGCGATGTCGTCATTATACCTTCTTTGATGTTGATTCTGAACTCTTAAATCTGAAATATAACAATCAAAATACTCATATCAAACTTCATTTCAACCTATCATTTCAGAAACGAGTCAAAACCATCAAGATTTCATCAATCAAAACCAATTCAAACCTCAATCAACTTTCTTCGGTTCAAAGTCGGCGTCTCGTGTTGTTGGCCTTCCAAACTTGACTGAAACTGAACAATAAAAATACTATAACATTCATAGCATCTCAATAACAACTTCAACTAAGAATTCGGCTATCAAAACAGTTCCAAAACTTGATTAAACGATGTAGCGATTCCAAATCGGTAACCGACGTAATCCCGACTTCGAAACTTGTAACTCCAATTCATATATCAGCATGTATCATATAAAACTCAGTCATAAAACATCTTATCAGCAGCTATAGTCATCGATATACATGCTACAAATCATAATCAATCCTTTCAATCATCCAACTTTGATCCAGTTTCGAAAATAGAAGCGATACAATAGCAAGAACACAATCAACAACTAAAAATATGATATCTGCTCCATAATGATTTCGAAATCCATAAAACACAGCATAAAACTTACACGAGATTGAAGCCCTCGTCGTAAGGATTCCAGAACACTTTTCGGAATCGAAATCGGACAACCGAAACAAAAGTTATGGCAATTCGAAAATCAAACTTTCTAAAGAAAAGAGGAAGAAAGACGGGCTCTGCTTCAAAAACTTCTGAATTCTCAATATCATGCATGTGTACATGCTGAATCAATAAAACAAATCTGATAACTTTCAATAGAAATTGCAATTTAGTCCCTAGATTCTTAAATAATTGCAATTTGGTCCTCGGCCCTTATTTTAATTCAATTTCAATCCTAAATAATTTAAGAATATTAGAATTTAAATCAAAACTCTAAATATTCCCAAATTAAATATACTCGGATTAAAATTAAATAAATTCGGATTAATTTCTAATTAATCCCGGGCCTTACAATCTCGGTCAGTACTTACGTACCTCTAACATTGCTGGTCAAAACCTAGCTCTGCTGGTCTAGCCTCCAAGACTACTAGCCTAGTCTACTGCTACTACAATGCAATTACCCATGCATCAATAATTAAGCTCTAAAAGCCTTAGCTAAGCTATTCTATACTCCTAAATATTTTTAGGAATCCAAAGCTATACCTGCGTCCGTCGTCAGCTCTTTGTTGTCGCTTGCCCCACAACTAGGACACAGCTCCGCTATGACGCCTAGATCGTTATGCCACTTCCGGATTCCCCATAGGATGCCTAGATCTCCCTAGATCTGAGTTAGAAGGCCTAGGAATCGAGAGAGAAGAGAGGAAAGAGGTGCGAGAAATGAGCTCTCGGACCCTCTATTTAAAGACACGGAACGGAACGTCCGTTCTCCACCATTGTGTCCGTTCCCGATCGTTGCATCCATTCTCCCCATCGTTGCGTCCGATGTCCCATCACGTGCTTAAGAAATGACATCATCTTGTTGATGTCATGGATGACATCAGTAGGCAGAACGTTGCTTCCAATCCATGAATGTTTCTTCCGTTCCTGGTCACCCTTCGGGCCATTTTCGATCATTCTGAATTCATTTATGAAGTCCGTTAATCCAACAAAAACTTCCTTAATCATGTATTACTAAATCAAATAATGGTCCCATGATTAATATACCCATTAATCGTTAATTATGGATACGGGCCACTACGTTCTCCCCCACTTAAGAAATTTCGTCCTCAAAATTAAAGTTAGAGGAAAAATACAGTACTCAAGACGAATGTTCTTTATTACAATTGAACGAGTACAAACTTGATACAAGGAAGTACAAAATCTCAAAATAATCGGGGTTCTCGGCTCGCATCCGACACTCTAACTCCCAAGTAGCTTTCTTCTGTACCTCTGCGCTGCCACTGAACTATCACTAACGGTATACACTTGTTACGAAGTACATTGTCCTTCCTGTCTAAAATCTGTAGGGGTCTCTCCACATACGACAGATCCTTATCTAATTGTACCTCGGTCGGATTCAAAATCTGCGACTCATCTGCCACGTACTTTCTCAACAAGGACACATGGAACACATCATGGATCCCCGAAAGATCTGGTGGCAATGCTAGACGATAAGCCACGTCCCCAACCTTCTCGAGAATCTCGAAAGGGCCAATAAATCTCGGTGTCAGCTTACCCTTGCGACTGAACCTCATCACCTTCCGGAAAGGTGACACACGCAAGAATACATGCTCTCCTACCTCGAAGTGTAACGGCCTCCGGTGAGCGTTCGCGTAACTAGCTTGTCGATCCTGGGCCACCTTAATCCTGCTTCGGATCAACTCCACTGCATCAGTCATCTGCTGAATCATCTGAGGACCCTCAACCTGACGCTCGCCAACCTCGTCCCAAAACAGAGGGGTACGACAACATCGTCCATAAAGATACTCAAATGGTGTCATGCCAATGCTGCGATGGTAGCTATTGCTGTAAGAGAACTCCACCAATGGTAAATGATCATGCCACGCTGGACCAAAATCCATCACCGCTGCGCGAATCATATCCTCTAAAGTGCAAATAGTACGCTTGGACTGTACGTCTGTCTCTGGATGATAAGCCGTACTCAAGCTCAAAGTAGTACCAAGGGCTCGCTGGAAACTACCCCAAAATCTCGAGGTGAATCTCAGATCTCTGTCACTGACAATACTCAATGGAATTCCATGCAATCGAACGATCTCCTACACATACAATTGCACCATCCTATCAAAGGTATAATCGAGGTTATAGGTAAGAAAATGCGCTCACTTCGATAATCGTTCCACGACAACCCAAATAGCATCACAATTCCTGAAAGACATGGGCAAGTGGGTGACAAAATCCATCGTCACATGCTCTCACTTCCACTCAGGAATCTCTAAGCTGTAAAGTAACCTTGCGGGTCGTCTAAACTCTGCCTTGACTTGATGACACACAAGGCATCGGGATACAAACTGATAAACGCTGCGCTTCATCTATTTTCACCAAAATCATGTGCAAAGATCCTTATACATCTTCATGCTGCCTCGATGTACAGAAAATCTACTGCGGTGAGCCTGTGCTAAGATCTCATCCCTCAAAGCAGAATCATTGGGTACTACTACTCGACCAGAAAGACACAACAGACCGTCTCCCTGTAGATGAAAACCAGAAGTATTACAACCCTCAGCCAAACGGGCTAACTTCTGAGTCCTCAAATCAGAATTTTGAGCTTCTCGGATTCGTCGATACAAGGCTGGATCTGCAAGCACAGAATAAATATGAATCCCTTGTTGTTCTTTTTTATGACGGAACGTGAATCCCAAAGAACAACACTCCTCCACTGCCTTCGAAACCGAACTGGTACGAAGGGAACTCACATAGACTTTGCGACTAAGCGCATCAGCAACGGGGTTTGAAGAATCTGGATGGTACATGATCTCACAATCGTAATCCTTCAATAGATCCATCCAACGATGCTGCCGCATGTTCAACTCAGCCTGAGTGAACAGATACTTCAAACTCTTATGATCGGTGAAGATCTCGAATCTTTCTCCGTACAAATAGTGACGCCATATCTTCACAGCAAAGACAATGGCTGCAAGCTCTAGATCATGTACGGGATAGTTCTCCTCGTGGGTTTTCAACTGTCTGGAAGCGTACGCGATCACGTGGCTATTCTGATTCAACACACACCCCAAACCCTAGAGAGAAGCATCAGTGTAGACTACAAACCCACCTGATCCAAACGGCAAAGCAAGAACTGGAGTTGTCGTCAAACGACGTCTCAACTCACAAAAACTTTTTTCACAAGCATCAGACCACACGAAAGAAGCATTTTTTTTGTCAAATGTGTCAAATGAAAGAGTGGGTGCCCAGTGAGCCAACTTGTGGCTATGGGCTTTGATGACTCTTTGTACAAACGATCTTTTGTTTAATGTAATTTACACTTTTATTAATGGCAATGACTTTATCTTTCTTCATATTGTTATATTATGATATACTATTGTTGTTTTGATAAAGACCTTGAATATACTATAGTGTATGTAAGATGTGGTAGAACATGGGGATGTCTATCATGAAATACATCTTATAGTCACTGTATATTCTAAACTGTTCCTAGTCGATTGAGCCGTCCGATAATAAGGATAAGGATCGCTCGAGTTTGAGACTAGCATTTGCGATGCGGAGTACCACGTTTCATTGGTAGGGAACATGGAGATGTTCGAAGCATGCAAATGGATATTCATAGGATGAATAATCGAACTACCCTATCCGGACTTTCCAAGTGGTTATCACTTATCGAGTGGATAAAGTCCGCGGTTTTGGTTGTACACCATTAGTCCTTACTACTTGAAACATCATGGAGACTCTATATGCTAGTACTGTGCTTTGACTCGTTTACCGACTCTATGGGGGTCATCAGGTGTCGGGATTGGGTACAGTTACAACACATATAGGAGTCGATGCATTGTTGTCAAGGATTCACCACATACTTGCGAGTGTGGATATCCTATGCTATCTGAGGAGATATTAGTGTGACGAATCTCTGGCCAGAGTACTTGATGTGATTTAAGAAATGGTTTCTTAGTAGCACATGCGATGTCACTAATTTGATCTTCAAGATGTATTGCATAGTTATCGAATCTTGAGCGACTCTCGATATACCAATGGTTGTTGATTCGATCGGGATATATGGATGAAGGGACCGTACTGTACGCGAACCAAAATCTACTGGTTCTTGTAGGCACTATCAGTGATACCTAGGGAATCATGGGGCGATGTTGCTAGGCGCTTTACCATGATTCGTTGGGCAAGTCGGAAATCGTTGTTCCGAGTCACAAGGAGTTGTGAGCCCACGGCTAGCTGTATCCCTGAACCATTGAGGGTCACACAGTGTAATGGAGTTTTTAATCCCCGTTGAGATAGTTAAATTTAAAGAGTTAAATTTAATGAATAAAGAAGTTGGACTTCTTAAATAAGAGTAAGGGAGTAGGATTTCCTAAAATGACATAGGGATGTACATTTTTGGAAACCACTGAATTCGGATTCAGGAAAATTTATCTTGACTTTAAAATGTGCAGAAATGGTTTCTGTGCACATTGGTAAAATCGGTTTATCAATCGGAGTCACGATGAATTTTATATTAATTTCTGAACATGCGGGCTTTGCTTGTCGGGCCTCAACTTATGACTAATGGGCCCTAAGGTGTTAGTGGCCTGCATTATAAATAAGTTATTGCAGTACAGAAATTAGATACAACTGGTCATAATTTTGAGAGCAAAATTTCGAAACCCTAGCCTCCTCTCAAGAATATTTCGGCCGACCCCTCCCTCTCTCTGTCAGAGAAATTCCGGTCTGTGATTTTGAATTGCAGTCTGGAATAAGCGAATCAAATTCGTTATTCTCTTCGCAGAAAACTTCTGATAGATTTTCTAGTGCAATCTATCAGAGGGATTAAACCTCCATTCGTGGACCTGATTGAAGGAGTTCATCGGTTCCAGGGAGAGACAACAAGAGCAGAGAAATCTGTTGGAGTCCAATAATCTCGATTCGAGATTGAAGGTAAAATTTAATAATTGTAATTTAAATTTTACACACACTTATAATTTAATCGTTGAACGGTTGATACCCACAATATGGAATTGTTCCATAATAAAATTTTTAAACTTCCGCTGCACCGGGTATCAATCGTGATTGATCTGAGAGCCGCGTTTCCAACAGTGGTATCAGAGCCAGGTTGCTCAGATCAAACGATTAAATTAATCGATTGTACAAAAATTTTTGAGTCTCGGTTTTTGAAACAAAATAAATATTTTTTAAATAAAAAAAAAAATTTTCGGGGCAAAACCCGGGCAGCGATTGGATCGCTGCCCGGTGGGGCAGCAATTGTTGCCGCCGCCCAAAGGGGGCGCACGGTGGCGCACGGCGTCGCCAGGGCAGCGCTGGGCGCTTCCCAGGGCGGCGCACGGCGCCGCCCATGGGCGACGCTCGGCCCCGCCCAGGGCGGCGCCAGGCGCCGCCAGGGCAGCAACTGTTGTTGCCCTAAAAGGGCAGCCGGGCTGCCCCGGCCCGCGCCCACGGGTGCGGGCCGGCCTGGGAGTGTCCCGGGCGGCCCGCGGGAAAAATTAAATTTTTATTTAAAATTAATTTTAATGTGTTAAAATTTTATTTTGGTCCGGTCAAAAATTGTTTTTGATTGGTTCACGAGATTTCGGATCGAATTGTTCGAGTCCGTAAACTTTAAAATTGATTTTTGGATAAATTTGAATTTTTGGAAAATTTTAATATTTTATCCTTAAATTGAATTTTGAAATCAATTATTTTTGGTACAATTGATGATAAGATTTGATCTTATGAATATATTGAGTAAAATATGATTTTATCCATAAAATTGGATTTTGTAGATAAAATATGATTTTATTTGATAAAGAGATAAAATATGATTTTATATGTAAAATGAGATTTTATATATAAAATATGATTTTATCCTGTTTAAATTTGAATTGCCACTGCATGTTATCCAATAAATTAATTTTGAATTAAATGTTATTGGATAAGGATGATCGATTGCCATGACCAATTTTGTAGGTGTATGTTAGGAATTTATATTTGTTTTTATTGTTGTTGGTTTTATTAATGGGCCTGGTTTATGGCCCAGTATGAATGTCATATGTAATAAAAGTGGGCTTGGTTTATGGCCCGTTCCCACCCCTAAAAATGTATCCCCTACTTGTCATTGTTATTTATTGTAAATACATTAGATTTAGTGGGAGATCAAGATTTGAAGATGGTGGGCCCAGCAGACAATAAAGGCAGAAGAAATGTAAATTGGAAGCACATGTAATAGGATTGCATTGCATACTGCATATTACCTAGGATTGGACTAAGACTCGTGATTGGCAACCACGGGTCAATTAGAAATGGAATCGATCATCCTATATAATATATGATATTATGATTGTATGCATGTTTTAGACATAATTGCGTGAATCCGGCAAGCATGCAATAATTTAAAAATGATGAGACAAATTTTCATAATTAAAAATCCCTCATTTTAAATATGATTTAAAATTGATATCAAGATAAATAAAGGAAATTTAAATTTGTTTAAATGTTCCTACCTTCCATCTACGGTCAATGTATGTGATGCTACCCGCGGATACGGTCCGGCTCATATTATTGGGGGGGCCCGTCCGTCAAAAAGCTGTACATTGGATCGACACATGTTGTAAGTTGGGTGGAACTCCCATGGGATCGGCTCATATTATTGGGGGATCCACATGGCGACCGTCCATCACAACTTAATATTGATGGGTCATCTTGACATGTCACTTTAAACGGCGTCATATTATTGGGCCCTTATTGGACATGAGGTAAACACATGGGGGTTGCTTTGGAAGCAATTGGGCTCTACCTTTTGAGAATTATGGTTGGCTGATATTATTCGGGACCATAAGTTTGTCAATTGGACTCCATGTTCTCACTAAGGAAAACAGTTTCCCGTTTTCACTAGAGGGTAGTGAAATCGTTAAAATAGTGGGAGTGAGATTCATAGAATAAATTTCGCCTATTTTATGTCTTAGTAAATTGCTTAAACAATCATCGATAATTGTCTGTTTCATCTCAGTAATCCACATGTTTCTATTCTCCAACAAAACAAACTTATTGGCGCAAACAATACAGAATGATTCCATAAGTTAAGATTGTCCTAAGTTCGGAAAAGATTTTCTAAAGTGTTAGAAAAGGCTTCTCCGAAAACAGCCCCGGCTGATGTAACTGCCGAAAGGTTGGCCGAACTAGAGAAATGGTTGGACCATTATCTCAAGACCAAATGTTACATGCAAAATTGGACAAGTCTAAACAAGTTTGCCATCACTGCAAGAAACCCGGTCATTGGAAACGTAACTGCAAGGAATACCTCAAGCAGTTGCGAACTGCAAAGGGTATGTTTTACATTAAAATGTTTTTCTTAATACTACTTCTTGGGTATTGGATACCAGATGTAGATCTCATATTTGCAATGAGTTGCAAATGATGACAAGAAGTAATAGGCTAAGGATGGGTGAGACCCAGTCAAGGCTCGGGAATGGTTCTAGAGATAAATCCAAAGCTATAGGAGACATTTTTGCAGAACAATTTTAAGTTTTTTGAGAGATGTTTTATTTGTTCCAGATTTGATTAAAAACATTATTTCTGTTTCTATGCTTGATAGAGATAGTTATTCTTGCAATTTTGTGAATGAGATTTGCAATATTTACAAGAATGAATGTTTGATTGGAAATGGACAACTTGAAAACGATCTATACAACTTAAAACTAAAAGACGTTCCAATAAATTATATTGATAAACCGGCAACAACAAACAAAAGAAAAATCGATAGTCAAAACCCGGCGAACCTTTGGCATGCTAGGCTAGGTCATATTTCCTCAAGGAGGATGAACAAGCTAGTGGGAGAGGGCATGTTTGATATGTCTGATATTAACTCTCTACCTACTTGTGAAACCTGTCTAAAAGGGAAAATGACTAAATCTCCTTTTAAGGGGAAGCCTGAGCGTAGTCAAAATCTGTTGGATTTGATCCATACAGATGTTTGTGGACCATTTAGAGTTGGGACTCAATATGGCCACACCTACTTCATTACCTTTACTGACGATTATTCAAGGTATGGGTATTTATATTTAATGAAATATAAGTCTGAAGCATTTGAAAAGTTCAAAGAATTCAAGGCTGAAGTAGAAAACAAGCTAGGTAAAAGTATTAAAGCACTTCGATCGGATCGAGGTGGAGAATACTTAAGTACCGAGTTTTTGGACTATCTAAAAGAGAATGGGATTCTCTCTCAGTGGACTCCTCCTATGACACCACAGCTGAATGGTGTATCGGAGCGTCGTAATCGAACTTTGTTGGACATGGTTCGATCTATGATGAGCTTCACTGAGCTTCCACCTTCGTTTTGGGGCTATGCGCTTGAAACGGCGGTATTGTTGTTGAACAACGTCCACACTAAAGCAGTGGACAAAACACCATACGAGTTATGGAATGGCAAAGCTCCTAAGTATTCGTACTTGAGGATTTGGGGATGTCCTGCTTACGTGAAGCGGACAGTGGGAGATAAGTTGGATAGTCGATCCAGCTTATGTTATTTTGTAGGGTATCCGAAGAATTCAATCGGATATTATTTCTATTATCCTGCTGAAACAAAGGTGTTTGTTTCTAGGAATGCCACCTTCTTGGAGAAGGAGTTCTTATTGGATAAGAAAGGCGAGATGATGGAACTCGAAGAAGTTCGAGAAGAACCCGAAATACAAAATAACGATCCTACGCCTCAGGAACCATTACTGGACACGCCTGAACCTAGAAGATCCGAGAGTACTTCTAGACCTCCTGTTCGATATGGTCTTCTTCTTGAAGGGGATCAAGATGAACCCGACATTGGATGTGATCCAAGAAACTTCAAGGAAGCAATTTCTGATGCCGATTCAAATTTATGGCTTGAAGCTATGCAGTCTGAATTGGATTCAATGCATACAAACCAAGTTTGGTCTTTAGTAGATCCTCCTGATGGAATTGTTCCAATAGGGTGTAAATGGATCTACAAGAGAAAGCTTGGGCCTGATGGTAAGGTATTGACCTACAAGGCGCGATTGGTGGCGAAAGGTTACACTCAAAGACAAGGAGTTGACTATGATGAAACCTTTTCACCAGTTGCAATGTTCAAGTCCATAAGAATCCTTATTGTCATATCTGCATGGTATGACTATGAGATATGGCAAATGAATGTGAAGACTGCTTTTCTTAATGGAGACATTAAGGAAGAAATCTATATGAAGCAGCCAGAGGGGTTCACATCCATGGGAAGCGAGCATAAGGTATGCAAGCTTCAGAGATCAATTTATGGTCTAAAACAAGCATCAAGAAGTTGGAACCAGAAATTTGATGAAACAATAAAAGATTTTGGTTTCATCAAGAACCCGGAGGAACCGTGCGTGTACAAGAAAGTAGTTAAGGATGCTGTGACATTCTTAGTACTTTATGTTGATGACATCCTACTCATTGGGAATGATGTAGGGATGTTGCAGTCAACAAAGATATGGTTATCAGGTAGATTCTCGATGAAGGATTTGGGTGAGGCATCCTACATTCTTGGGATACAGATCTATAGAGATAGATCTAAGAGAATGATAGGACTCACTCAATCAACCTACATCGACACCATATTGAAACGGTTTTCAATGGATGGGTCCAAGAGAGGACATCTACCCATGTGTCATGGAGTTTCTCTATCCAAGTCTATGTGTCCCAAGACTGATGAAGAGATAGAGAATATGACACATGTACCATATGCGTCAGCTATAGGTAGTATCATGTATGGGATGATATCTACCAGACCGGATGTAGCATTTGCTCTGAGTGTCACGAGCAGATATCAAGCTAATCCCGGTCAAATGCATTGGAAAGCCGTGAAGGACATTCTTAAGTACTTACGAAGGACTAAGAATATGTTCATGGTATATGGAGGACGAGATCTGAAATTGGAAGGCTATACCGACTCTAGCTTCCAAAGTGACGTGGATGACTCGAAGTCAACCTCTGGATTTGTGTTCATGCTCAATGGCGGTGCTGTCTCTTGGAAGAGTTCCAAGCAGGACACCACAGCGGATTCCACCACTGAGGCTGAATACATTGCAGCATCAGCTGCTGCTAAAGAGGCCATTTGGATGAGGAAGTTCGTCCAAGAGTTGGGCGTCATTCCTGAATTTGTTGGTCCAGTCCCGGTGTACTGTGACAACACGGGTGCCGTTGCTCAAGCAAAGGAACCAAGGTCTCATCAAAGATCCAAACACGTACTGAGGAAATACCACATCATCCGGGAGATTGTGGAAAGAGGAGACATCACTGTCGAACGAGTGGCCTCTGCAGACAATATCGCTGATCCGCTTACTAAGCCCTTTCCAGGACCATTGTTTGACAAACATCGCGAAGCAATGGGTCTACGTAGTATGACTAGTTGGCTATAGGGCAAGTGGGAGATTGAAAGAGTGGGTGCCCAGTGAGCCAACTTGTGGCTATGGGCTTTGATGACTCTTTGTACAAACGATCTTTTGTTTAATGTAATTTACACTTTTATTAATGGCAATGACTTTATCTTTCTTCATATTGTTATATTATGATATACTATTGTTGTTTTGATAAAGACCTTGAATATACTATAGTGTATGTAAGATGTGGTAGAACATGGGGATGTCTATCATGAAATACATCTTATAGTCACTGTATATTCTAAACTGTTCCTAGTCGATTGAGCCGTCCGATAATAAGGATAAGGATCGCTCGAGTTTGAGACTAGCATTTGCGATGCGGAGTACCACGTTTCATTGGTAGGGAACATGGAGATGTTCGAAGCATGCAAATGGATATTCATAGGATGAATAATCGAACTACCCTATCCGGACTTTCCAAGTGGTTATCACTTATCGAGTGGATAAAGTCCGCGATTTTGGTTGTACACCATTAGTCCTTACTACTTGAAACATCATGGAGACTCTATATGCTAGTACTGTGCTTTGACTCGTTTACCGACTCTATGGGGGTCATCAGGTGTCGGGATTGGGTACAGTTACAACACATATAGGAGTCGATGCATTGTTGTCAAGGATTCACCACATACTTGCGAGTGTGGATATCCTATGCTATCTGAGGAGATATTAGTGTGACGAATCTCTGGCCAGAGTACTTGATGTGATTTAAGAAATGGTTTCTTAGTAGCACATGCGATGTCACTAATTTGATCTTCAAGATGTATTGCATAGTTATCGAATCTTGAGCGACTCTCTATATACCAATGGTTGTTGATTCGATCGGGATATATGGATGAAGGGACCGTACTGTACGCGAACCAAAATCTACTGGTTCTTGTAGGCACTATCAGTGATACCTAGGGAATCATGGGGCGATGTTGCTAGGCGCTTTACCATGATTCGTTGGGCAAGTCGGAAATCGTTGTTCCAAGTCACAAGGAGTTGTGAGCCCACGGCTAGCTGTATCCCTGAACCATTGAGGGTCACACAGTGTAATGGAGTTTTTAATCCCCGTTGAGATAGTTAAATTTAAAGAGTTAAATTTAATGAATAAAGAAGTTGGACTTCTTAAATAAGAGTAAGGGAGTAGGATTTCCTAAAATGACATAGGGATGTACATTTTTGGAAACCACTGAATTCGAATTCAGGAAAATTTATCTTGACTTTAAAATGTGCAGAAATGGTTTCTGTGCACATTGGTAAAATCGGTTTATCAATCGGAGTCACGATGAATTTTATATTAATTTCTGAACATGCGAGATTTGCTTGTCGGGCCTCAACTTATGACTAATGGGCCCTAAGGTGTTAGTGGCCTGCATTATAAATAAGTTATTGCAGTACAGAAATTAGATACAACTGGTCATAATTTTGAGAGCAAAATTTCGAAACCCTAGCCTCCTCTCAAGAATATTTCGGCCGACCCCTCCCTCTCTCTGTCAGAGAAATTCCGGTCTGTGATTTTGAATTGCAGTCTGGAATAAGCGAATCAAATTCGTTATTCTCTTCGCAGAAAACTTCTGATAGATTTTCTAGTGCAATCTATTAGAGGGATTAAACCTCCATTCGTGGACCTGATTGAAGGAGTTCATCGGTTCCAGGGAGAGATAACAAGAGCAGAGAAATCTGTTGGAGTCCAATAATCTCGATTCGAGATTGAAGGTAAAATTTAATAATTGTTATTTAAATTTTACACACACTTATAATTTAATCGTTGAACGGTTGATACCCACAATATGGAATTGTTTCATAATAAAATTTTTAAACTTCCGCTGCACCGGGTATCAATCGTGATTGATCTGAGAGCCGCGTTTCCAACATCAAAGGCCAAGCTATCTGAGAGAAGTTCTCCACAAAACGCCGGTAGTACCCTGCCAAACCAAGGAAACTATGAATCTCAGAAGCTGTAGTCGGACGCAACCAATTCAGAATAGCCTCTGTCTTGCTGGGGTCAACAGATACGCCCTCCTGAGAAATGACATGACCAAGGAATACAACTTGGTCTATCCAGAAGTCACACTTGCTCAACTTTGCGTACAACTGTCTCTCTCTCAAAACCTGGAGTACTGTATAGAGATGGTAGGAATTCTCATCTATGCTGCGAGAATAAACCAAGTTATCATCGATGAACACTACCACAAACTTATCCAGAAAGTCGCGGAACACCCTGTTCATCAGATCCATAAAAACAGCTGGAGCATTCGTCAGACCAAACGGCATCACTAGAAACTCATAGTGTCCATACCGTGTACGAAATGCTGTCTTAGGAACATCCTCCTGCCAAACTCGCAACTGATGATACCCAGACCAAAGATCAATCTTCGAATAGACAGAAGTACCCTGCAACTGATCAAAGAGATCATCTATCCGCGGAAGAGGATACTTATTTTTCACTGTCACTTGATTCAACTGACAGTAATCGATACACAACCGCATCGAACCATCCTTCTTCTTGACAAATAGCACTGGGGCTCCCCATGGCAAAACACTGGGTCAAATGTAGTCCTTATCAAGAAGATCTTGCAATTTCTTCTACAGCTCTTTCATCTCTGATGGCGCTAAACGATAAGAAGCTCTGGAAATCGGTGCAGTCCCTGGCAGTAGCTCAATGCCAAACTCGATCTCCCGTACTTGTGGCAAACCTGGAATTTTCTCCGGAAACACATCTGGAAAATCACGAACCACTAGTATCTCCTGGATATCTGGCTCCCCTAAGGATGCGTCAATGACGTAAATAAGGTAGTCTTCTCCGCCAAACTCTAAAGCACGTCGGGCTTTCTGAGCAAAAACCACTGGCATCGGGGGTCGCGCTCCCTCACCATAGAAATACCAAGACTCGCCATCCTCTAGTGGAAACTGAACAAATCTCTGATAGCAATCCACTATCACGCGGTAGGTAGTCAGGAAATCTATCCAAATGATACAATCAAAATCCTCCATGGCTAGAATCATCAGGTTAGCAGTAAGCTAATGCCCCTCAAAATCAAAAACACAACCCACAACTAGACGCTTGGCTAAAACCTCGCTACCCATAGGAGTAGAAACTACTAGCAAGAAGTCTAAAGGAATGAATGGCAAATTATACTTCTTAGCAAAATGTGCTGAGATGAAAGAATGCGATGCACCGGTATCAATCAAAACATATGCAGGAAAACCACACAAACTACAGATACCTGCGATCATCTGATCACTTTCAGCCTCTGCCTGTTCCTGGTTAAGCGCAAAGACCTGACCCTGGGCATGTTGCCGCAAATAAGAATGACCCCGAGAAGGAGTCTGAGCAGGCTACCGCTAAGACTTTTGCGGTTGCTGACACTGCTGCGAGTACTGATGCTGAAAAGGTGGCTGCTGGTACTGAGGTGGCTGAACAGATGCCTGAGAACCTCCGGAACCACTCGCTGCCCCAATCAGCATCGTACAATCCCTCTTCATGTGACCCCTTCTGGCCACACTGGAAACATGCACTGGTCGATCGAACACACTGCCCTGGCGGATGCCTGCGTCTTCACTGACGACATCGGGTCGGTCTCTGACCACCAAAATTATGCACTCCACCAGATCTAGAAGAAGAAGAAGAAGTACCTCCTGTCTTCTTGAAAGAATGTCCTTTTGGACCCAAAGTACTGGCACTTGCTGACCTGGAAGAAGAAGAGAAAAGTCCTCTGTTCCTCCGAATACTATCCTCCTCCTGGCGGCAACGGTCTACCAAGTCCTCGTAGGTCATATCACCGCCCACATCAACCATCCGATGAATCTCAGGATTCAGACCCTGAAGAAAATGGTCATACTTCGCCATAGAACTATCAGCAATGTGGGAACAATAAGGTAGCAGATCAAAGAACTTCTGCTGGTACTCCTCGATCGTCATCGTACCATTTCGTAAACTCAGTAACTCACTAGATTTTGACTGTCGTAGAGCTGGAGGAAAATACAGTCTCTGATAAGCAGTACGGAACTCGACCCACGTAGCTGCTCCTCTGGCTGCTATGAATGGTGCGAAAGTAGATCTCCACCACTTCCTCGCTCGACCCTCAAGCATAAAGGCAAGAATCTCCATCTTATACTTGTATGTGCAACGAAACTCCTGAAAACAATGCTCCATTCTCTCAAGCCAATCCTCAGCCTCCTCGGACGTCTCACCTCCTGTTAAGGGCTTCGATCTAACCTCATTAAACCTGTGCATGCTCACTTGTCTGCGCTCCTCATGCTGACCTCGACGACGTCTACGATCATTCGGATCGCCCAATTGACCGCCGCCTCCGCTATTGTGGCTCTCATCGTAATCTGCCATCTGTTGCATAAGAACAAATAATTACTTAATCCGCTTTACGTAATTACCAGTTCCATGCGCTCTGATACCAAAAATTGTAGTGACCCTACCCGGATCCATTATCTAATCAGAGTTAATTAGCGCATGCAATAAAATATTAAAAGCGTAAAGAGCGGATAATCAAAATACAACAAATTCGATCGGCAGAATACAACCAACAATAACACAAGTGTATAAATACCATTATACAACCAAATCGAAGGTTCAGGGCAAACAAATCCCTACCCTCTAAAACCTCACACTCTAGGATCCTCAATCCTGCTGAGAGCCGCCTTGACCGTCCAGCCTCAAACCTGCCCCGCCACAAGGTATACCACAATACCCAAACACAGGGGCGTGAGCGACAACGCTCAATACATAAGCAATGATATATGTACAAATATGAGCACACAGATGATTTAAAATCCCAGGTAAAACACTTGATCATGGCGCCAGGAATATACAGTATCGACTAGAGAGCGAATCCGCGGGGTACTCGTATATTCTATATCAGGGGTGAGCCAACCCCATCCTGACCCGAATCCAAAACGGGATACAAGTCCCATATGGAAACTGTCATACCTGAGTCGAGTCCAAAAATGAGATCACTGTTTCCTATGGATATTGTCAATGACTCACATCTCTCAGGATGCAATCACACGTAAAATCATGCATGTTCTAAGGCGGTAAAACATGCTAAAACATGATAAAACATATAGCACATACTCATGCAACATAAATAAAAATATATCATGCCGGCTATCTCGGTCAGTACTTACGTACCTCTAACACTGCTGGTCAAAACCTAGCTCCGCTGGTCTAGCCTCCAAGCCTACTAGCCCAGTCTACTGCTACTACAATGCAATTACCCATGCATCAATAATTAATCTCTAAAAGCCTTAACTAAGCTATTCTATACTCCTAAATATTTTTAGGAAGCCAATGTTATACCTGTGTCAGTCGTCAGCTCTTTGCTGTCGCTTGCCCCACAACTAGGCCACAGCTCCGCTACGACGCCTAGATCGTTATGCCACTTCCGGATTCCCCATAGGATGCCTAGATCTCCCTAGATCTGAGTTAGAAGGCCTAGGAATCGAGAGAGAAGAGAGGAAAGAGGTGCAAGAAATGAGCTCTCGGAACCTCTATTTAAAGACACAGAACGAAACGTCCGTTTTCCATTGTTGCGTCCGTTCCCGATCGTTGCGTCCGTTCTCCCCATCGTTGAGTCCGATGTCCCATCACGTGCGTAAGCAATGATGTCATCTTGCTTACATCACGGATGACATCAGTAGGCCAGAACGTTGCTTCCGATCCATGAACGTTACTTCCGTTCCTGGTCACCCTTCGGGCCATTTTCGATCATTCTGAATCCATTTCTGAAGTCCGTTAATCCAACAGAAACTTCCTTAATCATGTATTACTGAATCAAAACATGGTCCCATGATTAATATACCCATTAATTGTTAATTATGGATACGGGTCACTACAGCAAAGGACAGTACAAGAGGAAGTGAAATTTTTGGAGCAGCACTAGGCTCGCTCGAGCTGCACTTTTTTGCGCTCGAGCAAGGCTAGTATTGTGCTAGCCTGAGCCTGTCCCGCTCGAGCAGCACAAATGGCCTGCTCGAGCGAGACCCTAGTTTTAAATTTTTTTTTTTTTTGGATTGACTACTTCATTGCTCGGTCATAATTAAAAATAATGGTCAAATAAAATTGAGATGAGCACTTGAGGTCCCCACAAGTCCCAAAAACTACACCAATTCAACCATAAAATGATAGGCGGCCGGCGGCGGCGACTGGAAAATGGTGATCACCGGAGTTCCGATTTTTTTGTACAATAAATATATCAAAACGAAGTTTACGACATAAGGAACACAACCCATCAATCAATTTCAAGTTATCGGAAATGTACGGCGGTGAAACACGACGGCAATTAACGGCTACGGGAAAATGGGTCCTGTGGGCGTCGCTCAAAACCTTGAAAAATTGGTATCAATAGCTAGCCCTCGTTGAGACAGTTCCAAACATATATTTTTTTTTTAGTTTTGAACACCGAAGATGGCCAGACGATGACAAAAAGCGGCGGTGGCGGCAAAAATTCGGGTTTCTACAGGTCTCTTTAAAAATGGGCAAAGTGGGTATCTGTAGTAACCCGTATCCGAAATTAATGATTAATGGTTAATTAATCATGTGATCATGTTTAGATTAAGTAAAACATGATTAAGAAAGCTTTAGATAAGTCTAAGGACTTCAGAAATTGACTCAAAATGATCGAAAATGGGTCGAAGGGAAAGCCAGGATCGGACGGTCAGTTGGACAATCGAACGTTCCGTTCTGGTATGGCTGATGTCATCCGTGATTTCATCAAAGTGACATCATTTCTTACAAACGTGATTGGACATCAGATGCTCCAATGAGTAATCGGACGCTCCGATGAGCAATCGAACGCTCCGATCTGAACGGACGCTCCGATGGTGGGAACGGACGCTCCGATAGTGGGAAAGGACGTTCCGTTCTACATCTATAAATAGGGGTGCCGAGGCCTCATTTCAACTTGCCCCTTTCCTCTCTTCTCTCTCGTTCTTAGCTCTTTCTAGTAAGATCTAGGGATATCTAGGCGTCCTATTGGGAATCCGGAAGTAGCAGAGCGATCTCGGCATCGTAGCAGAGCTATGCCTAAGTTTTGAGGCTGTCGCCATCAGAATACTGACGACAGACGCAGGTATAGCTATAGTCTTCTTAAATTATTTAGGAATATCTATTAGCTTAGTTAAATCTTTTAGAGCTTAAATAATGATTCATGAGTATTTGCATTGTAGAGCTGATGATATGCTTGAAACCTAGAGTGGGAATGTGATAAGTGCATTTTATTCACTTAATTTATATATAATTTGACTTGACTTTTGTGATGTATCGAGTGGACATTATGCGTGTTAGTTATTGTTTTCGTGAGATGCAAGGATTGGAGCAAAAGTAGCGAGAAGAAGCGGATGAACAAATTTTGAAGCAGCAAATTCAGAAAATTACTGGAAATTATTGAGACATATAAGTCCAATCTCCACCGTTCATATTAAATTTTAAGATGTTTTAAAGCTGCCATCAAAGTTTCAGCTCGATCCGAAGGTTATATTGTGAGATATATTTTTCTGAAAATTGTCGCGCATTGCAGAATTACACATGCGAGAAACATGCGCGCCCGCGCCTCCTGGACGTGAAAAAAAGTACAAAAACGTAGCTCATGCACGCCCACGCCGTCGCGAAGTCAGAATTTGTAATTTTTCGGGAAGGAAACTTTGAGACTTTTTCGGGCTTTATTCGACTGGCTTTAAGGACATATAAAAGAGACTTCAAGGACACAATAAAAGCGGGGAAGCCACCGCACAACACAATAGAAATCAAGAGAGCTTAAACGTGAGATTTGGAGGAGAAAATTTGGGCAAAACTTGAAGAACCTCAATCAAAAAATACGAAGATCGATCGACCGGACACGGAAGACCGACTACGGATTTGTTTTCTTTATTTTGAACTTATTATTATTGATTTGATGTCTAGTTTCATTAACATGTTTTGGTGTTATTTATATTTGATCATGAACTAAATTATATTAGTCTAGAGGGACGATGGAACCTGGTGTAGAAGCTTCTACGAATTTTTGATTTTATTGGATTGAATTCTAGTAGATTAATTGTTTTTTCTAGATTTGATTGTCTTTTCAATTAATTGATCACTAATTGAATTGTCATATTTATTCAAAATAATTGCTCGGGAGAGGGGATTTTGAATAGGACCAATAAAAAATACAGCGTTAATTGTTTATATAGCTCGGGATAGTATATAACGTTAATGGAGCCTTAAGAAGAATATCGTTTTACACATATCACTACAATTAGATTCTTAATAGGGATATTGGAATTGAACCGTATTTGATACATATTATTTGGCACTCGGGAGATGGAAATAATACACTTAAGTGTTCTTGCTATTAATTGAATGAAATTCATGAAAATAATTTAATTAGGAGTAGTTGTTGTTGAAATCAGGTAAAATCAGAACCTCTAGACCATCATTCTCATTTATATTTTCTGAAGTTGTGTGCGCGGTTTGCTAAAGTTTTTTGAATCTATTTAATTTTAAAAATCAAACCTCTCAATAATTAATTTTCTAGATAAAGTTTAGATTATTTTAATTACAAGTACTGAATAATTTTCAATATTACTCCTCGTGGGAACGACACTCTATTCACTACTATATTAAAACTTGACACCGTGCACTTGTGGGCACAAATTTCGCAACACGTTTTTGGCGCCGTTTCCAGGGAGTAAATTGTTGATTTTATTTTAGTCTTGTTACCAATTAGTCTAGCTTTTAATTTAGAGTTTTCATTTTATTTTATTTTTAGTACTGATTTATTTTTCTTCTTCTTGAGTGCATTGTATGCGAAGATCTCAAAGAACTAATTCTCTATTGTTTGATCCGGAGATCGAACGCACTTCAAGAGATTTGAGAAGGTTGAGAAGAGAAGAAGAATTACATATCATGGCTGAAGAAAACGTGCAACAAACTCCCATGGTGCCTATCAGAGATCACTTCCGGCCTATTGTCCAGGCTCACTACTCTGTAATTGCTCGAGGGACAATCAATGCAAACATCTTTGAGCTAAATCCAAAGTTGATCAACATGGTTCAGCAGAACCAATTTAATGGGAGCGCAAATTCTGATCCTCACTTGCATCTTAGAACTTTTTTAGAAATCACTGATACAGTAAAAATGAATGGAGTTCCTGAGGATATTATACTCTTATGTTTGTTTCCATTTTATCTCAGGGACCAGGCGCGGAGTTGGTTAAAATAACTACCGTTGGGCAGTATAACTACGTGGGATGAAATGGCAGTCAAATTCCTTGCTAAATATTTTCCACCTGCCAAATCTACTTAGCTGAAGATCAAGAGTAGTACCTTCCGGCAGATGGATTCTGAACAACTATATGAAGCTTGGGAAAGGTACAAAGATTTATTAAGACATTTTTCTAACCATAATTTTTCAGATTGGGAATAAATCGAGCTTTTCTACAATGGTTTGAACACGCTACAAGGATGTCAGTGGATTCTCCAGCTGGAGGAACCATATTTTCCAAGGACCCTATTCAGGCCCATGAGATGCTGGAACAGATGACTATTAATATCTTTCAATGGCCGTCTGAACGAATGGAAGTCAAGAAATCTGTCAGATTATATGCAGTTGATCCTCTCAAATCTATCTCTGCCCAACTATCTGCATTGACTACACAAGTGGTTGCATTGAAAAAAGTGAGCATAATGGATTCAGTAGGTGCATCAATTTCCATGGAGGAATCTCATCCTTATAACGAAGTTAACTCCTCAGCCATAAAATGAAGAGGAGGAGAATGACGAGGATGACAAAGAATAAAGCAGGGGAGTTTTCTTTTTCCAAGTTCTTTTGTTTTCTATGTTCGTCTTGCATTTGTTTCGTTATCTATGTGTGTTGGTGTTTCTAAAGCATTGAGGGCAATGCTTTAGATAAGTGTGGGGTGGTTAATGCATATAGTTCATGCTCATTTCATGTCATTTTTTTAGTGTTTGTTTCGTGTTGTATAAGTAGGATGATGATTGATAGCCTATGATGATGAAGTTGTGTTGAAAATAATTTCTCTGAAAATTTTTGCTCTTGACTAGAAATTGTTGGTTGAACCCTGAATCATTTTAAGCACACATGTTAGACTAGTGAAATGTAGCGATAAAATTGATGATGTTTGTGTCAGTTGGACATTGCACGGCAAAAGGTGTTTGTTGATCTTGATAGTTTCTTTGGAGTTCCAATGATTTTCTGACATTGAATGTACGATCTTGGGCGCGCCTATTAAAAATTTTTGAGAAAATAAATTTTGCTCCATCCAGGTTGTGAACAAGGGATTGAAATCCTAGTCGCCTTGTTCTTGACTAAGTATGCAGAATCAATGGGGTTAGAAATTTAAAATTTAAAAATCAAATTTTTTGAAATAAAAACAATTCCAAACCCTGATGTTTTCATTTATAAGATGTAGTATTTCATTCACTGTCAGTAATTTGCAGGATGTGTCTTCCCTAATTTAGAATATTTGGCATGTAAACCTAACAGTTTATTATTCCGCAATTGTGGGGGATTAACTTCCCTTTTCTAGATTCTATGATTATCGTATTTGGATTTTTATCACGTGTTAAATTTATTTTGATTTGAATTTCTGAGTGTGTCAGTTGGGCTAACAATATTTTAAATCGAGTCATGAATTTTTTTTTTTAAAATTCCCCAATTCTTTGTTTATTATTTATATTTTGAGGGTTAGGGTCGTCTCAGTTGGTATTAGATCACGGTCTTGGTTTGGGCTGTGCCTACTACCGGTTGCCGAAACTCGAAAGGATCTCGCCTCAAAGTCTGTAAGATTTAAGTTTCCTTTATTGATATTTGTTCAGATTAGTAGCACTAGTTTCCTAAATTATTTGAGCATGTTTGAGTTTAAATAAAATCTTTTTCTTAAGGCATGAAATTTGATTGTGGGAATTTGAACTTGCGTACAGATGGCGTCTCGTCGTGACCTTTGCGCACCTCCACCTCCACCGGCTCCTCCATCGCCGCCACTTCCTCCACCCCCTCCACGAGTAGATGTTGGGGCATAGGTGATAGCTGGCTTGGCCCGTATCTTAGAGCAGCATGTTGATGCTCCTAAGGTTTGGCCTAGCAATTTCTACGAGCAGTTCAGGAAGATGGATCCTAAGGAATTTTTTGGCACTACAGATGTAATGAACTGGGCTACTAATAAATGCGGAAAAACTTTATTTTTTTTTAAAAAAAATATACTATACATATATGCCCATACATATATGTATAAACATTAAAAATAATAATAACAAATAAATTCTTTTAATGATAACTTAAATAAATAAAAATCTTGAAACACGCAATATTAATAAAGATCCGTAACCCAAAAATTCAAACTCATGCATGCGAAAATAAACATAAATAAAACTTTGAAATATGTTTTAAAAACCCTAATAAAGTATCTCAATATAATAATAACTCTTCCATGCCACGGTCACGGGGCCACTGCCATGCTTGCTCATACATCCTCGCCACCGGTAGGAGCTACAAATGAATTATCGTACTCACCTGCACCATATAAGCATAGTGAGCCTAGAGGCTCAACATGTCTAAACCTTTGTAACAATGGTTAAAATAATGCATCACATAATCATACTAATACATATAATCATCATGAATATGCATGCATGCTCGTAAAATAATGCACCATGAATTCTTGCTAGCCAAAATTATGATCATCATACATACATCATAACTAATCATACATAGCATAAATTGAGCATGTCATAATAATAAAAACTGTGTAGGTCATATCCATGAGTGTGGCTGGTAATCATGAGCGACTGATCAGTCTAAGAACCATCGTATGTGGCGGTGGATAAATCCACCTCTATTCTGGTAGTAAACTACCTCTGTGCCAGTGATAAAACCACTTCTATGCCGGTAGTAGAACTACCTCTGTGCCGGTGGTAAACCACCTCTGTGCTGCCACATCACTTCAATTTCCATAAAAATATTTTTCATGCTCAATTCTTAATCATAAACACATCATAAAATATTTCATATATGCATGCACTTAAAATATGTCCGTAATATATATTTAATTAATTTTAATAATAAATATACTTATACTTAAAATAAACTTCATGCATAAAAAAAGAATTAAATATATATTCCGGACTTAGTTAATTTTTACGGGATGGTCAGACTTCTGGCCCCTTAGACTTAAACCCATAAATTCTAAGACTTGCCCAGTAATTCAACTTAAACCCATTAACTTACAATTAAGCCCAAATAATTTATTCAAGCCCAATATGACATACTTGGCCCAATAACAAAACCAAAGCCCATTAATTACTTAGTCTGGCCCAATGACCCAAAAACCTAAAGACTGGCCCAACAATTTCCATGGGCTCCAAGGCCCATAAAAATTAATAGACTCACTTAAATAATTACTAAAGCCCAATAACTTAATTCACATGTGGCCCAATTAATTAATTGAACTAGCATTGGCCTATTTACAGCCCAACTTAATAATTAACTTAAAAATAAAAAATAATCGAGCCCAACTAATATAACCCAGACCCGAACCCGACTAACATAACCCGTGACCCAACGGACCCGACCCGTACCCAAAACACCAAGCCCGGCCCGCCTAAAGCCTAGACACAACCTTAGCCTTTCTTTCCTTAATCCTAACTCACGGCAGCCCTGAGCGACTTTGGAAACATCCAGACGGTTCTAACCCAACAAATTTTACCTCAAACGGAGCTCTGTAGAAGGAGAACGAACCAAAACAATCTACCCCTAGTTTCTACTCACGCGTAGAACCCGACCAGAAACTTCAGGCCATTCGGCCGCCCATCTCCGGCAACCACCAGCTGGATCACCACCTGTAATATCTTCCCCAAGGTCTTGGGGTTCTAACCCCACTGGAATCAACCTAAAACACGCCTTGTGGACCGAGAACGAGCCAATCTCCCAACGCTGCACAATCTGCACGATCTGCTGCACCCAACTTCTTTGGCTTCGGTTCCGGCCCTTCTTGACACAAACCCCCTGCCTCACTCGATCCTACAGAACCTAGGACATGATCCTAACCACATCCAACAGCCTGGACCCGAGACACATGAGAAAAACGTGATCAAACCTTGAAGAAAACAAGAAAACTCATGCACGTGAAGGAGTCTATGAGATTTTTCAGAAGAAGTTCAGTAAATATCATGTCAAATCCATATAGTCTGATGAAAAACATGAGTAGTAGCTTATATGGTGGTAAAGGAAAGGAATTAAACATGCCTTTTTAATTATAACGAAGATTTATGCGTGTACGGGGCTCCGGGACGACGAACGGGCCAAAAACTTGAATAATCCTTGAAGAACTCAGCTAAGGAGGCTGCTATCTGCTGAAAAACGTGAGGGAGGAGGTGGAGGAGATGGGGTTGGCGGCTGATGGGGTTTGAGCATAGGGTAGGGAGAGATTTTGGGTGTAATGTTGGGTAGATTAGGATAATAACTAATATAATTTATTTAGAAAGATAATATACCATAAACTTAAAATTTTAAACTCTTAAAATACCTACCAATCTGATAAATAGACCAAAATCCCGAAATAAATAAATAGCCTATTTTTAAAAATTAATAAAAGTCATTAAAATGACTTATTTTGGCTAAAAATCAACCCTTAAATAAATATATAATTAAATACTAAAATTTTCTTGACAAAATACCATAAAATATTATTTTTTTTAAGGCTCATAAAATCTCATAAAATATTTTTGGCTCAAAAGTTGATATCTCATCCGTCCACGGTCCCGTCTACGCGATCAAATCAATAAAATTCTGAAAAATTTAAAAATTCTAAAATCACGGGTTAAATGCTAAAATAAATTTAAATCATGCATATAATTCACATAATAACACATAAATGTAATTTAACCCAAATATAAATTTTTAAATAATTATTTTCCCTAATTATGCAATGCGAATTTACGTATTAAAATTTCCGGGTGTTACAATTCTCCTCCCTTAAATTGAATTTCGTCCTCGAAATTCGACTGATCAAACTCTAGTAACGGAGTCCTTCAAAAATCCAATTTACTAAATCCACTATTACATATCTAGTTCCCAAGTTTCGGTATCCCAAAAATCATGCTTCTGCTGCGCACTCTGATAAACAAAATATTTTATCCTTCCCAAATTTATTTATTTAAACGTATTGACTTGAACGTCAAACTCAATAGTCAAGCACGCTTAACTTTGGAGTTCTTATATGATGAGCTTTCGAAAATAAGATGCACCTTCTTGATATGAGTAGTACATATGAAATCTTTTAAACCCTCCTCAACTATGTAGTCCCATACCTACACAGTCTCAGAATCCCCTCTCATTCAGGCACGAGATCGGTTCATTCATGTCTCCCTCCGCATAGAAGCCTACCAGGAGCCGCTCATTGTCCGTGCAACCTCTTGGCACCGGCGATCACTCTCTGCCTCCTCAGCCCCGGGCGTCACAACAGATCCGATGATAGCGGAGGGCTGGATTCGCTCGCTTGAAGCAATTTTCCGCTATATGGAGTTGGGAGATGAAGATCGAGTTTGCTGTATGACGTTCCTGCTCAAGGATAACGCCGCTTTGTGGTTTGAGGGTTTGGAGAAGACTGTTGATGTTGCCACACTGACTTGGGAAGCATTCAAGACCCTCTTCTATGAGAAATACTATACATATGAGGTGAGGGCACAGTTGAAGAAACAATTCATGAGTCTGCGGCAGGGAGATCTGACTGTATTCGAGTTTGTGCGCAAATTCGAGAGGGGCTGCCACTTCATGCCCTTGATAGGGAATGACGAGTCAGAGAAGTTGCAACACTTTGTTGCGTGTCTGATGCCTACTATTCGTAGGGATGTGAGGATGGCTGAGCTAGTGGATTATGCAGCCGCTATCAAGAAGGCAATGAGGTCCAAGCAGTCCTTGAAGGACATCAGTGTTGAGGTTCATAGCAAAAGGACCTTCACTCATCAGGGTCACCAGCAGCAGCAGGGCAAGAGGCCATTTACTGGGCTACAGAGACAATAGGGACCCTTTAGACCTCAGGGGTATCTGACCCATAGGCCCCAGGGGCATCATGCTCATAGACCTCATGGACATCAGGTACAGAGACCCGCTCCTCCCAAGACCGGGAGAGACCCATATGCCCAAATTGTCATCGTGCTCATCATGGACAGTTTCTGGCAGGTGCCAGAGTTTGTTATCGGTGCAAGAAGCCAGGGAACGTGGTTTCGGATTGTCCATTGCACAAGACGCCGACTCAGGGGAGAGTCTATGTGATGCAAGCCAAGGAGGCCGATCCTGATACCACACTCATCACATGTAATACTTAGAGAATTTAATTAAAGGTGATTTAATTGATTCAATGATGCAATTTGGATTATGAGTTTTCTTATTGGGATTGTGTGACATGATAATATTTGGGTAATTATTAAAACTTGAGTTTGCAAGAGAACTTGTATTATGTTGCATGCTTTGGGAAAATTGATTGTGTTAACATGTGTAGTGCTGAATTTTGAAATTTTATGGCTTAGGATTAGGGGTGAAAACGAACCGAATCGAGCCGAATAATGGTAAAATTTTAAGGTTCGAATTCGGCTCGATAAGAGTATATTCGAGTTCGAGCTCGATTCGAAGTTCGATAATTTTAAATATTTTGGCTCGAGTTCGGCTCGAAATGAAGTTCGAGTTCGAGTTCGGTTCGAAATATTCGAACTTATTCATGAACTATTCGGATATTATGGTTCGAAAGCTCGAAATGTATATATATATTATTATATAATTATATTATATTAATTAAATATTAAGGCTCGCGAACTAGTCGCGAACTATCGAACAGAGTAATTTCGGCTCGAGCTCGGCTCGAAAAAAAGTTCGAACATGTTCGAATTCTGCTTGAGTTCGATAAGCTCAAATACGAATCAAATATTTATCGAGCGGGCTCGTAAAGCTCATGATCACGTTCGGTTCGTTTGCACCCCTACTAAGGATGAATCCGATTAGAACTTGTCATAATTGATTTCAATATTTTCGAGGTTGCAACCACTATTGTTGCAGGTAGAATATTAGTAGCCGGAGTAGCCACTAGAGCCTTGTTACACTCGGGGGCTACTCATTCTTTTATTTCTGAGGCTTTTGCCCGCAAGCAGGGTATTGAGTGCGAAGAATTGTTTGGTGGATTCACAATTAGCATCCCATCAGGGAAAGAACTGTCCACGAGGAACATAGTGAAGAATCTTGAGCTTTTATTGCAAGGGCAATCAGTGGTTGCAGATCTGATATTGTTGCCCATGCCTGAGTTTGATTTTATTCTTGAGATGGACTGGATGAAAAAGAATGCTATGGTGATTGACTTTCAGCAGCGATCAGTGATGGTCAGACCGGAGGGAGAAGAACCATTTTGGTTTGAGTCTACTAGGAGTTCGAGGAGGACTCAGATCATATCATTTTTGCAAGCTAAGAAGTATATGCAGGATGGTTGCGAGGCATTCTTAGCTAGCATATCATTGACGGAGTTTCCAGCACGTCTAGGTATTCTAGACGTGGACATCATCAGAGATTTTGGGGATTTGTTACCAGGCGATGTCGCAGTTATCCTACTTGATAGAGAAGTTGAGTTCTCTATTGACTTGGTACCAGATACCGTGCCAATTTCTAAGGTACCGTATAGATTGGCTCCTACGAAAATGAAAGAACTGAAAGAGCAGATTCAAGAGTTGCTTGATAAGGGGTTCATACGCCCTAGTTTCTCTCCGTGGGGCGCACCGGTCCTCTTTGTGAAAAAGAAGGACGGAAGACTAAGGTTGTGAATTGATTACCGAGGGCTCAATGGAGTGATGGTAAAGAACAAGTACCCACTTCCAAGGATTGAGGATCTATTTGATCAGTTGCAAGGATCCTTAGTATTTTCGAAGATTTATCTTCGTTCCGGTTATCACCAATTGAAGGTGAAGGAATCAGATGTGTTCAAGACAGCATTTAGGACTCGTTATGGCCACTACGAGTTCCTTATGATGCCGTTTGGATTGACGAACACGCACGAAGTCTTCATGGATCTTATGAACCGCGTGTTTCAGCCGTACTTGGACCAATTCGTCATTGTATTCTTTGATGATATCCTCATTTACTCGAAGGATAGAGAAGAACATTCGCAGCATTTGAAGACAATTCTAGGGGTACTCCGAGAGCAAAAGTTGTTTGCTAAGTTCAAAAAATGCAAGTTCTGGTTGGAGAGAGTACCATTCTTGGGCCATATTATTTCCAAGAGTGGAGTGAAAGTGGATCCTTCAAAGGTTCAAGCCGTGAAGGAGTGGTCTGTGCCAAGAAACGCATCGAAGATTCGCAGTTTTCTCGGATTAGCGGGTTACTATAGGAAGTTTATCAAGGGATTTTCATCAATTGTGGTGCCCTTGACAGCATTGACCAAGAAGAATTCTAAGTTTATTTGGAGGCCGGAAAGTCAAAAGAGCTTTGATGTGTTGAAAGAAGCTCTTATGACAGCTCCAGTGTTAGCTATGCCATCAGGAGAGGGAGATTTTGTGGTTTACACTGATGCTTACAAGTTGGGACTTGGAGAAGTTCTTATGAACCAAGACAGGGTTATTTCTTATTCTTCTAGGCACTTGAAGGAGCATGAGAAGAATTATCCTACTCATGATTTGGAGTTAGCAGCAACGGTGTTCGCCCTCAAGATTTGGAGACACTATCTCTATGAAGAGAAGTGTAAGATATTCACCGACCATAAAAGCCTCAAATACTTCTTCACCCAAAAGGATTTGAACATGAGGCAACGAAGATGGTTAGAGTTGGTGAAAGACTATGACTGCGACATTAGTTACCATCCGGGTAAGGCTAACGTCATCGCAGATGCATTGAGTAGTAAAACAGCATTGATGGCCTCTTTGACGGTGTCTAGACCATTGCAGGATGAGATTCAGAGATTTGGACTAGAGTTCTATACCGAGGGTAGAGCTCCTAGATTTTCAGCCTTGACAGTGCAAACTACGTTGTTCGACCATATCAGAGTTGCTCAAGCAGTTGATGAGCAGTTGAGTAAGTGGAGACAGAGAGCTGACGAGAGAGGCAGTGATTTGTATTCAGTAGTAGATGAGATTGTGAGGTTCAGAGGTCGACTTTGGGTGCCCGCAGGTGATTCTCTGCAAGTTACTATCATTGCAGAGGCACATACATCACCGTACTCTATCCACCCAGGTAGTACGAAGATGTATCGGGACCTTCAGCAGTTATATTGGTGGCCGGGTATGAAGCGTGATATCGGCCAATTTGTGTCTGAGTGTCTAACATGCCAACAGGTCAAAACAGAACATCAGAGACCTGCAGGGTTACTTAAGCCACTCTGTATTCCCGAGTGAAAATGGGAGAATATCACCATGGATTTTGTGGTTGGCTTGCCGAGGACAGTGAGGGGTTCGAATGCTATTTGGGTTATCGTAGACCGTCTCACTAAGTCAACGCACTTTTTACTAGTGAGGACGACTTTCTCTATGACTCAGTATGCGGAGTTGTATGTCTGGGAGATAGTCAGACTACATGGTATCCATGTTTCCATAGTGTCCGATAAAGATCCGCGGTTTACTTCGTCTTTTTGGATTGGAAGAGTCTTCATTCAGATTTGGGGACGAAACTTTTGTTTAGCATTGTCTTTCACCCACAGACGGATGGACAATCCGAGAGGGTGATTCAGATTCTAGAGGATCTTCTGAGAGCCTGTGTTATAAACTTCCATGATGGTTGGGAGTCGAGATTACCATTGGTGGAATTTGCATATAACAACATCTATCAAGCCACCATTGGCATGGCGCCTTATGAGGCACTCTATGGAAAACCGTGTAGATCGCCGGTATTGTGGACCGAGATAGGTAAGAGGACCGAGTTGGGACCTGAGATTGTTCAGCAGACTGCCGAGGTTGTAGCCAAGATCCGTGAGACGATGAGGACTGCACAGAGCAGACAGAAGAGTTACGCTGATCATAGGAGGAGAGACTTGGAGTTCTTGGTAGGAGATCATGTGTTTGTCCGAGTAGCACCTATGAAAGGTGTAATGAGATTCGGGAAAAAAAGGGAAATTAGCACCGAGGTTCATAGGACTCTTCGAGATATTGGACAGAGTAGGGGCATTGGCTTATAGGGTGGCCTTGCCACCTAACTTTGATGGCGTCCAAATGTCTTCCACTTATCGATGCTGAGGAAACACGTCTCGAATCCGTCCCATGTGCTTAGCTTGGAACCCCTTTAGTTATCTCCTCACATGACGTATGAGGAGAGGCCCATCTGAATTCTGCATAGATAGGAGAAGAGACTCCGTAACAAGATGATCCCGATGATCAAAGTGAGATGGCAGAACCATTCGAATCAAGATGCCACTTGGGAAGCAGAGTCGGATATCAGGACTCGTTATCCAGAACTTTTTGGTAAGTCTTAATTTCGAGGACGAAATTCCTTATTTGGGAGGGAGGAATTGTGACGCCTAGAATTTCTTAATTTAAGTTTCATGCCTAAATCAGTTTTAAATATTTATGATTTTAATTATTTTAATTTTTTGTGTTAATTGCCTAAATATTACATTTTTCCCGTGCATTAGAATTTATTATTATTTTTCTTTTGCAAAAATTAGCATTTTTATTCCCGGACTAGTAAAATCAATTTAATATTTTAAATTAGGATTTTTAATCTTGTATTTTTATTTAGTGCGATTTAATTTGTAGTCCTAATTGCTTTATTGGTTTAGCACTTTTTATAAATGTGTAGCATTTTTTTCCTAAATTTCATAACACTCCCATTTTTCTAGGGTTTACCTACACATATGCACTTGAGCTCAAAGATTTAATCCTAGCCACAAAACACACACACCACATGCCAAACACACACACACACCTCACGAAATAATTTTTCCCCTTCTTCTCCTTCAAGCAATTCCATCGGCTATCCCATTCCCCTTCTTCTTCAAGCTTCCCGTCGCCGCCAGCCATCCTTCTCTCCGGCAAAGCATCTTCTCGGACAGATTGAGCGAGCTGTTCCTCTTCCTTTTGAGCTCGATTCCAGCTTCATTTTAAACTAGGGCATTTTGGCCATAACCCACTCAAACTTTGGTTTTATTTCGATTTTGTTTCCTAAGCTAGGCAAGGATATGGTTCTTTCTCTTCCCCATGTAGATTTGTATATTTTGTGCCTTGCATTCCTTGGAATTTTTTCAAAAATGCATATATATATATAAGGGTGCCCTGTTTCGGTTCATGGTTGGCCGAGAAGTTTTTTCTTTTTTTTTTTTTTATTTCATGCTTGAGTTATTATATGTGCTTGATGAGGTTTTAAATGAGTATTGGACTTGGGATGTTGATGCTTGTGGTTTTCGAAATTTTCAGAGATGAGCATCCATGTTGCATTCGAGATTTTCAAAAAAAAAAAACAAAAAAAAAAAAAAAAGAGCATTCCTTGTTGAATTCGAGATTTTCATAAATGAGCTTGCCTTGTTGGAGTTGAAATTTCAGAAATTTAAATATGGCTTGTGGTTCGAAATTGTGGTGTTTTATTGTGTTGATTTGGATAGTGAATTAGGGACCTACCATGGGTGAAATGTAGTTCACATGGTATTGTCTAGAATGGTTTGAGGTTGGCTTGTAGGATTGGGTTGAAGGACACTCGAAATTGAAGAGAAAAGGGCTCGGTTTTTTTGGTTGTTTGGGGGCTGTTGTTGTAATGGACCGGGTGCGTCCCTCTGCCTCTGGCCCATCTGCCTCAGCTCTGGGGGCCCGCGACCATACTCATGATCTTCTCCCCACCTGGCTGGGGGAGTTTTTTCCCTCCCTAGGAATCGAACTTGTACCACCAGGCTTAAGTACAAATTCTTCTAAACATGTCAAATTCTACACTCGATGCCCCACGTCTATCTCTCAGTCCCGAGCTAATCATGTCGCCTCTGACTCGATCCTGACCCACCTGTTTCCATGTACACATAAAAAAACAAGACAACGGCCAGATAACTCCGGTGATAATAATATTTCAAGTAAAAGCAACATAACATGCAATATCAAAAACATATCATTATCATGATATATCAACAACATATTCCAAAGATGAAATAGAATGAAATGCATGTATTTAAAATTTTGTGATTATCTATTCGGATAATCAAAGGAAAACTTGGTTTTTCGGTTGGGATCCCAAGGACAAGATATCACAACTCCTCACCGACTCTCCCGATCGAGGTGGATGATATATAACTCAATCCTTTAGACTCTGGTGCAACTATAAGAAGTATTCATACTCTGGGAGACGTCAACAACTCTGGCACTCAATTATAGTCCCCAAAACGTCTAACTCGAAATGAAATCAATTAATTCGGCTCAAGATGAATTCATATGTAATCGTAATACATTCAAACATAATTCAAGTAATTCAAATAACATGCAAGTATGTTATTTCAGGGAAACTCAAAATTCAGTTTGGATTCGAGTAATCGACCCTTTTTCCTCTCGATGTCAACTTATACCTTATTATGGATTCAAGGTGCTCCAAATTTGGATAATCAAACATAAAGATTACAATCAAAATCATATCAAACTCAAAACAAAACTTTGATGTAGAATCATTACCAATCCTCGGCCAACTCTTTATCGATTCGAATTCTGCTAACTCCGAGTCTAACAACTAATAAACGGCTAACCGAAAATCAACAAACATCATCTGAAACGACCCTAACTCTATAATTATTAAATAAATAAATATGCGGAAATTTTTTTTTTTTTCTAATTAAAATATGTACATATATGCCCATACATATATGCACAGAATAAGAAGATTTAAAATAAATAAATAACTTAAATAAAAATTGCATTCTTTAAATAAAATAAATATCTGAGTCAAACATTTAATTAAAAATACTGCATAAGAAAAATGATGTAAAATTTGCATGCACTGAAAATATTCAAATAAAATATTCAAAACTCACAACCACTGAAAAATAATATAAAATGTGTAACGTGCTGACATAAACAAAAACATGCAGTGTGACTCAGACATCTATCACGGTCACGGGGTCAATGCATGTCCGCTCATATGTCCTCGCCGCCGGTAGGAGCTACATCCCCCTCTACGAACTCACCTGCACCATACCAGTGTAGTGAGCCTAGAGGCCCAACATGCTAACATAACAAGGGTTTAAAATAATTTAAAACAATTAAATACTAATACATACATATACATGAATGAGCATGCTTGAAAATATCATAACATAACATAACTTAACTTAACTTAAATAACATAGACATACATAATACATAACATTGTTGAGCAAGGTAATTTTCAAACATCGCATGGTTGTATCCGTAGTGTAACCTTAAATCATACATTAAATACTGATCAGCGTGGAAACCAACGTACGTGGCGGTGACGAATCACCTCTTAAATTGGCAGTAAACTGCCCTTCAATAGTTCACATATGGGGACGAATCCCCCTTAAATTGTCACACTACTTCAACTTCCAACATAAAATATTTTATTATTGCTCAACCTTAAACATTTAATTATGCATAAGATTATTTCATGAATGCATGTACTTAAATAAAATTGTGTGTCCTTCATATATATTTAATTTAATTTCTTACTAACATATAAATATTAAAATAACTTCAATGCATAAAAATAATTAAATATATAATCAGGACACATGCAAATTTCTCATGGATGGTCTTGGACTGCAGGCCCTAACACTCAAGCCCATTTACTTAAATCTGGCCCATTAACATACTTAAGCCCAATAAAATTGTTCTAAGCCCAATTAAAATAATTTAAAGCCCATAAAACATTTTAAGCCCAATAACAACTTAAACTGGCCCAATGGGCCCAAAAGCCCAAAGACTGGCCCAATAACTTTTATGGGCTCAAAAGCCCATAAAATTAATGGACTAACTTAATTAAAATTTTAAAAGCCCAAATAAAATTATTTGGGAGTCCAAATAATTTTATTTCTAATTAATTGGCCCAAAAACCCATTAATTCATAAAATATTTTAAAAATAAAAAGACTCAAGCCCGGCCCACCAAACCCAGACCCGGACTCACTTAACCCGACCCACGACCCACTGACTTGACCCGGACCCAAGAACCCGACCCAGACCCAGCCCTAACCCTAAACCCGAAACTCACCCTCTCAATTTCTCTCGGCCACGGGCAGCAGCCCTTCAAGGGCTGCTGCCGCCATGCTCCGGCCGCCCCTGGCCGAAGCTCCACCGCCCAGACGTGGGCCACGTCTGGGCGGTCCAAACCTGTGCCAGCCCCCAGCCCCATGCAGCCTGAACCGCCAAGGCCGAGCCCCCTTCCCTGAAACCCTATTCCTGCGCCTCATGGAGGCCGATCGAGCCTAGCTTGCTTCCTGGGCTCGTTTGGCTCAAACCAACCGAGCCACTCGAGCCTAGACACCCCTTAAACATCCTAGGGACCTTGACCGGCAGTTGCACGATCCATGGCTAAGAAAAAAAAATGAGTGTATGTCAAACAAAGTTAGAAAAACGTGAGATGCTCAACCATCCCTAGCCTTTTCTGAAAAATTTCTGAAGGTCTTGATGCATACACAACACACACATATATTTCACTGATATGGCACGAAAATAATGGAAAGAAAACATGCCTTTCACCAATGTTTGAGTTTAGAAGCGCGTAGAACGATTCCCGGGACGACGAACGATGAACAACCCTTCAAAACTTACAGAAAATCGAGCTATGGAGTCACCTTGGCTTTGGTTCGAGGAAGAAGATGAAGATGGAGGAGAGGGAGGCGGCTAAGAGCTTTTGGTCGATGGGTTTGGGGTAGATTAGGTTAGAGTTTTTATTTTAATTAAAATAGGTTTTAGGATAATTAAAAGGTTTAAATATAAAACATAAAATTTTAAAACTCTAAATAAAATTTAAAATCTGATAATTTAAGTTAAACATATGAAAATCCCGAAATTATAAATTTAGGGAATTTTAAAAATACTAAAAAGTCAATATTTTGGCTTATTTTGAATAAAAAGGACTCCTAAAATTATATAAAATTAAATACTAAAAATTTTGAGATAATAAAACTCAAAATAATATTTTAGGGCTCTAAAAAGGCTCATGAAATTAATGGCTAGAAAGTTGTCATCTCGTCCGTCCACGGTCCCGTCTACGCGATAAAATAATTAAAATACTAAAAATCATAAAAATCACTAATTATGGGTTAAATGCTTAAAAATAAATTAAATCATGCACAAATAATTCACATAATTATTTAACCCATAAATCTAAAATTTAAATAATTAAATATCCTAATTATGCATGCGGATTTACGTATTTAAAATACCGGGTGTTACAATTCTCCCCCCCCCCCCCCCCCCCCCCCCCCCCCTTAAATTGAATTTCGTCCTCGAAATTTAAAGTACTTACCCAAACAACTCCGGGTAGTGAGTCCTCATGTCTGCCTCGGTCTCCCAAGTAGCTTCCTCCTCTGAGTGATTCAGCCACTGGATTCTGACCATCGGTATGACCCGCGTCCAAAGCCTCCGCTCCTCCCTTGCCAAGATCCGCACTAGCCTCTCCTCATACACTAGATCTGGTGGCAACTGTAAGGGCTCGAAATCCAACACATGCGACGGGTTGGAGACATATCTCCGAAGCATGGATACATGGAAAACGTTGTGCACTGCCGCTAGCCCCGGTGGTAGAGCTAAACGGTAGGCCAACGTGCCAACTCTCTCCAAGATCTCGAATGACCCTATATACCTCGGATTAAGCTTGCCTCTCCGGCCAAAACGCACTACTCCCTTCATCGGTGACACCTTTAGGAATACGTGATCACCTACAGCGAACTCCAAATCTCGTCGTCTGGCATCTGCATAACTCTTCTGCCGACTCTGAGCAGTCCTCATCCGATCTCGAATCTGAGTCACTATGTCAGCTGTCTGCTGCACAATCTCAGGACCCAGCAAAATCCGCTCACCAACCTCATCCCAATGCACAGGAGATCTGCATCTCCTCCCATACAATTCTGCATAAGGAGCCATACCTATAGACGACTGAAAACTGTTGTTATAGGTAAACTCCACTAATGGCAGCCTAGTCTCCCAAGAGCCCCGAAAATCAATGACACAAGCTCTCAGAAGATCCTCGAGAACCTGGATCACCCTCTCAGACATACCATCTGTCTGGGGATGAAATGCTGTACTGAACAAAAGCCTCGTCCCCAAAGCCGTGTGCAGACTCTTCCAAAACGCAGATGTGAATCTCGGATCTCTGTCTGACACAATAGACACTGGTATGCCAAGCAGTCTAACAATCTCTCTGATGTAAAACTCTGCATACTGTGTCAAAGAATAAGTAGTCCTCACCGGCAAGAAATGAGCTGACTTGGTGAGTCTATCCACAATCACCCAAATCGCTGTGCAACCTCTGGCACTCCTCGGTAAGCCAACCACAAAGTCCATCGTGATATTCTCCCATTTCCATTCCGGAATAGGAAGAGGTCTAAGAAGTCCTGCTGGACGCTGATGCTCTGCCTTGACTTGCTGACAAGTCAAGCACTCTGACACCACTCTCCCGATGTCACTCTTCATCCCGGGCCACCAATACAAGAGCTGCAAATCTTTGTACATCTTCGTACTTCCGGGGTGAATGGAGTACGGAGATGTGTGAGCCTCTGCTAAAATCTCAGCTCTCAACTGATCGACGTTCGGTACCCACATCCTACCACGGTACTGAACGATACCATCCTCCACTGTATACAAGAGGTTACCTCTAGCCTCATCTCTCTGTCTCCATCGCTGCAACTCCTCATCAGTAGACTGACCCTCCCTAATCCGATCTCGCAGAACTGGCAGCACCGTCAACACTGACAAGCTCGGTGCATGGCCACTCGGATAACACTCCAAGTCAAATCTCTGAATCTCGCTCTGTAGTGGTAACTGTACGGTCAAACATGATACCACTGACGACTTCCGACTCAAAGCATCGGCCACTACATTAGCTTTACCCCGATGGTAGCTAATGTCACAGTCATAGTCCTTCACCAACTCCAACCATCTGCGCTGTCTCATATTCAACTCCTTCTGTGTGAAGAAGTACTTGAGACTCTTGTGGTCTGTGAAAATCTTGCACTTCTCTCCATACAGATAGTGCCTCCAGATTTTCAAAGCGAAAACCACTGCTGCCAACTCCAAGTCATGCGTCGGATAATTCTGCTCATGAATCTTCAGCTGACTCGACGCATACGCAATAACCTTACCATAATGCATAAGCACTGCACCTAAACCTAGTTTAGACGCGTCGGTGTACACCACTAACTCCTCGTGTGGTACTATCATCGCTAACACTGGTGCAGTAGTGAGTGCTTCCTTCAGCTGATCGAAGCTCCTCTGACAGTCTAAACTCCAGATAAACTTCGCATTCTTCTTGTTCAAGGAAGTCAAGGGTACTGCAATAGAGGAAAAACCCTTGATGAACTTCCTATAATATCCTGCCAAACCCAAGAAACTGCGAATCTCTAAAGCATTCTTCGGAATACCCCAATTCTGCACTGCCTCAACCTTAGACTGATCAACTGCAATCCCATCTCTCGAAATAATGTGGCCAAGAAATGCCACCTGCTCAAGCCAAAACTCGCACTTGCTGAACTTGGCAAACAACCGATGCTCCCTCAGAGTCTGCAAGGCTGTCTGAAGATGCTGTCTATGCTCCTCGATGCTCCTAGAATAGATCAAAATATCATCAATGAAGACTATGATGAACTGATCTAGATACGGCTGAAAGACTCGGTTCATGAGATCCATGAAAACCGCTGGAGCATTGGTCATCCCAAATGGCATCACTAAGAACTCGTAATGCCCATATCGTGTCCTAAAAGTAGTCTTGGACACATCTGCATCTCTAACACGCAACTGATGATAACCAGATCGCAGGTCGATCTTGGAGAACACCGAAGCTCCCTGCAACTGGTCAAATAAATCCTCTATCCTCGACAATGGATACTTGTTCTTCACTGTGACCCTGTTGAGCTCTCGGTAATCGATGCACAGTCTCATACTGCCATCCTTCTTCTTCACAAATAACACCGGAGCTCCCCACGGAGAAAAGCTAGGACGAACAAAGCCTTTCTCTAACAACTCCTGAATCTGCTCCTTCAACTCTTTCATCTCGGTAGGAGCAAGTCTGTACGGTGCCTTAGAGATAGGCACGGTGTCTGGCACTAAGTCGATGCTGAACTCCACCTCTCTCACTGGTGGAATTCCGGCAACATCCTCCGGAAAGACATCCGGAAAGTCACGAACCACCTCTATCTCTGATAATGATCTGCTAGATGGCTCTGAAGTCGTGACAATACTCGCTAGAAACCCCTGGCAACCCCGTCTCAACAACTTCCTCGCCTGAATAAGAGATATCACCTGATGAATATCACTGCTCTGAGATGCATGAAAAGTGAACGGGTCGCCTACTGTAGGTCTTACTGACACTGATCTCCGACGAAAATCAATTGAAGCTCCATTGACTGTCAACCAGTCCATGCCCAAAATCAAATCGAATCCACTCAATGGCAAAACCACCACATCTTCTCGAATGGAGTGTCCCTGCAGCTCCAACTCCAGTCCTCGAATAACCTTCGAGGTAGAAATAATCTGCCCTGACGGCATAGTAACATCATACCCACTGTCACTACTCTCAGGTGTGATGCCTACCCGCCTGATAAACTCCAGGGAGATAAACGAATGCGTAGCCCCTGAATCTAGCAATGCAAACGTGGAGTTGCCTCCAACTAGAATTCTCCCTGCACGCAGAAAATTCCCAACAGTTTCATACCACTACTAAATTTTTCCCAACGAGTCACTACTAATTCTTAATTCTAATCACAAGTAAAACATGCTTCCTATTCTAACATGCAGTTAAATAACCCAAATAACAACAAATTCCAAATTAAAGACGAAATTTTAACCAAAGGAAAATTATTAAAATGTTAGGGGTAAGATATACCGGTGATCAAGGAGGTGTCTGGATCTACCTCCTCGGCCTGCATCACAAACACCCTACCAGTGGTGTTCTTCTTCCTCGGGCAGTTAGCTATCTGATGCCCTGGCTCCCTACAGTGGTAGCAAACTCCTGCTCCCAATAGACAAGGTCCCGAATGCATCTTCTGGCACTTCGGGCAAGTAGGATAAGCTATGGCATTAGGGGGCCCGCCCCTCTGCTGCTGCGGCCTCTGCTGCTGTGGCCTCTGCTATGGATTCGGGCCCTTAGCCGGCCCTGTAAACTGCTTCTTTGCAGGAGGCTGCAAAGATGGTCGCTGATACCCAGCCTGAAACTACCTCTTCCCCTGCTGCTCTCTCTGAATCTCTCTCCGACCCTCCTCGGAACGCAAGGCTCTACTGACTTCAGACTCATAAGTAAGGACGTCTGCCATGCGAACATCATGCTTGATATCCGGCTTCAAACCCTCCACAAACTGCCTCAACTTCTCTGGTGGACTATCTGAAATCAGAGGCACAAAGTGACAGCCCCTCTCGAACTGTCTCACATACTCAACCACTGTCTTGTCCCCCTGACGGAGACTCATAAACTCACGGATCATGCGACTGCGCACATCCTCAGTTAAGTACTTGGCGTAGAAGATACGCCTAAACTCTTCCCATGTCAGTGTAGGAAGGTGAACTCCTCTGGCAGCACCCTCCCACCAAAGCGCTGCGTCACCCCTCAGCATGTACGTCGCACAGTTCACCCTGTCGGTGTCTGTGATCCCCATATAAGCAAAGATGGACTCCAGAGAGCGAATCCATCCCTCAGCCACCAAAGGATCGGTGGTACCAACAAACTCCTTGGGTCCCTTCTTCTGGAACCTCTCAGCAACGTCCTCCTCATGGGACAACCTGGGACGAGTAGCCTGCTGCTCTAACAGAGCAGTAATCCCTGCCATCATATTCGCATTGGCCTGCTCCAATGCTGCTAGAGGGTTCTGCGGAGGTGGAGGTGGAGGTGTAGGTGGAGATCCCCCACGTCTGTTCATCGGTCTAGGAGGCATTCTGCACAACCACATATTTCTTTACGTAAATCGCCATGCATAACTAAGTTGTTTAAAATTAATGCTAACTTAAATTCTAAAAATTAAATCATGCTATAAACACTTAAAACTTACAGACCGGTAGCGTGGATTTCTGAGCTCGCATAGCAGTAATGACCCCTCCAAGGACCGTGCTCTGATACCAACTGAAACGACCCTAACTCTATAATTATTAAATAAATAAATATGCGGAAATTTTTTTTTTTTTTCTAATTAAAATATGTACATATATGCCCATACATATATGCACAGAATAAGAAGATTTAAAATAAATAAATAACTTAAATAAAAATTGCATTCTTTAAATAAAATAAATATCTGAGTCAAACATTTAATTAAAAATACTGCATAAGAAAAATGATGTAAAATTTGCATGCACTGAAAATATTCAAATAAAATATTCAAAACTCACAACCACTGAAAAATAATATAAAATGTGTAACGTGCTGACATAAACAAAAACATGCAGTGTGACTCAGACATCTATCACGGTCACGGAGTCACTGCATGTCCGCTCATATGTCCTCGCCGTCGGTAGGAGCTACATCCTCCTCTACGAACTCACCTGCACCATACCAGTGTAGTGAGCCTAGAGGCCCAACATGCTAACATAACAAGGGTTTAAAATAATTTAAAACAATTAAATACTAATACATACATATACATGAATGAGCATGCTTGAAAATATCATAACATAACATAACTTAACTTAACTTAAATAACATAGACATACATAATACATAACATTGTTGAGCAAGGTAATTTTCAAACATCGCATGGTTGTATCCGTAGTGTAACCTTAAATCATACATTAAATACAGATCAGCGTGGAAACCAACGTACGTGGCGGTGACGAATCACCTCTTAAATTGGCAGTAAACTGCCCTTCAATAGTTCACATATGGGGACGAATCCCCCTTAAATTGTCACACTACTTCAACTTCCAACATAAAATATTTTATTATTGCTCAACCTTAAACATTTAATTATGCATAAGATTATTTCATGAATGCATGTACTTAAATAAAATTGTGTGTCCTTCATATATATTTAATTTAATTTCTTACTAACATATAAATATTAAAATAACTTCAATGCATAAAAATAATTAAATATATAATCAAGACACATGCAAATTTCTCATGGATGGTCCTGGACTGCTGGCCCTAACACTCAAGCCCATTTACTTAAATCTGGCCCATTCACATACTTAAGCCCAATAAAATTGTTCTAAGCCCAATTAAAATAATTTAAAGCCCATAAAACATTTTAAGCCCAATAACAACTTAAACTGGCCCAATGGGCCCAAAAGCCCAAAGACTGGCCCAATAACTTTTATGGGCTCAAAAGCCCATAAAATTAATGGACTAACTTAATTAAAATTTTAAAAGCCCAAATAAAATTATTTGGGAGTCCAAATAATTTTATTTCTAATTAATTGGCCCAAAAACCCATTAATTCATAAAATATTTTAAAAATAAAAAGAATCGAGCCCGGCCCACCAAACCCGGACCCGGACTCACTTTACCCGACCCACGACCCACTGACTTGACCCGGATCCAAGAACCCGACCCGGACCCAGCCCTAACCCTAAACCCGAAACTCACCCTCTCAATTTCTCTCGGCCACGGAAGGGCTGCTGCCGCCATGCTCCAGCCGCCCCTGGCCGGAGCTCCGCCGCCCAGACGTGGGCCACGTCTGGGCGGTCCCAACCTGCGCCAGCCCCCAACCCCATGCAGCCTGAACCGCCAAGGCCGAGCCCCCTTCCCTGAAACCCTATTCCTGCGCCTCATGGAGGCCGATCGAGCCTAGCTTGCTTCCTGGGCTCGTTTGGCTCAAACCAACCGAGCCACTCGAGCCTAGACACCCCTTAAACATCCTAGGGACCTTGACCGGCAGTTGCACGATCCATGGCTAAGAAAAAAAAAATGAGTGTATGTCAAACAAAGTGAGAAAAACGTGAGATGCTCAACCATCCCTAGCCTTTTCTGAAAAATTTCTGAAGGTCTTGATGCATACACAACACACACATATATTTCACTGATATGGCACGAAAATAAGGGAAATAAAACATGCCTTTCACCAATGTTTGAGTTTAGAAGCGCGTAGAACGATTCCCGGGACGACGAACGATGAACAACCCTTCAAAACTTACAGAAAATCGAGCTATGGAGTCACCTTGGCTTTGGTTCGAGGAAGAATATGAAGATGGAGGAGAGGGAGGCGGCTAAGAGCTTTTGGTCGATGGGTTTGGGGTAGATTAGGTTAGAGTTTTTATTTTAATTAAAATAGGTTTTAGGATAATTAAAAGGTTTAAATATAAAACATAAAATTTTAAAACTCTAAATAAAAGTTAAAATCTGATAATTTAAGTTAAACATATGAAAATCCCGAAATTATAAATTTAGGGAATTTTAAAAATACTAAAAAGTCAATATTTTGGCTTATTTTGAATAAAAAGGACTCCTAAAATTATATAAAATTAAATACTAAAAATTTTGAGACAATAAAACTCAAAATAATATTTTAGGGCTCTAAAAAGGCTCATGAAATTAATTGGCTAGAAAGTTGTCATCTCGTCCGTCCACGGTCCCGTCTACGCGATAAAATAATTAAAATACTAAAAATCATAAAAATCACTAATTATGGGTTAAATGCTTAAAAATAAATTAAATCATGCACAAATAATTCACATAATTATTTAACCCATAAATCTAAAATTTAAATAATTAAATATCCTAATTATGCATGCGGATTTACGTATTTAAAATATCGGGTGTTACATCATCACAACTATCAAATAAAAATCACAAATTCATCAAATCATCAAAATATCATCAAGAACATGCAAAAATTAGAAATCCCAGAATATGACATTTTTTAATAAACTTCAGAAAATCATAACAAATCCAAATGTCGTTATTTTTATGATATGCCTTGAAATAAATAAACTATGCTAGCTCAAGAACAACATATCCAATCGAAATCAAATTCTGACAACGTCACAAAATCAAAACATGTTGGATCGAAATAAAACTTACGATAGAAGAAGCTCTCGCAGCTGTGATCGCAAATATATAATCATATCAAAATTCTATCGAACGGATCGTGTAAAATCAGAAATTGGAAAGCTTGAAATCTCATTTGGGGAATAACAATGGAGGATGAGGCGTGTTGGAGGAGAAATAAGAAAGGGAGAAGCCTTCTCATCCATATAAATATCAAGACTAAGTCAAATAGAAGAAAATTGCACTTCAGTCCCTATATTCTTCAAAAAATGCAATTCAGTCCCTGATCAAGTAACAATTCAACCCTCGAATTTTATAATCTCAGAATACCAATAATAATCTCAATTAAGATAATTTAGGGAAGTTACAATTCTCCCCCTCTAAGAATTGATTTTGTCCTCGAAATTGCATACGAATCAATCACACAAGATAAGAGATAGAACAAAGATTGAAATAAGAACTCACATCATAGAAATAAGTCTGGCGCTGTCTCATAATGGACTATGTCTCCCAAGTCTCTCCTTCGATTCCGTGTCGGCTCCACTGCACTTTCACCAATGGGATAGACTTGTTTCTGAGATGCTTCTCTTTTCGGTCAAGAATCTATATCGGTCGCTCGAAGTAGGTCAACGTCTCGTCAGGTTCTGTCTCGTCTGGCTGAAGAACATGAGAAGGATCTGGGTGGTATTTCCGCAACATAGAGACATGAAATACATCGTGAATACCAGAAAGAGATGGAGGAAGTGCAATTATGTAGGAAAGATCGCCTATCTTCTCGAGAATCTCATACGGTCCGATGAATCTCGGAGACAACTTCTCTCTCTTCCCAAATCTGACAGTGCCTCTGAAAGGAGAAATCTTCAGAAATACTTGGTCTCCTTGATCAAAACACAGAGGTCTGCATCTGACATTCTCATACTTGGCCTGTCTGTCCTGAGCTGTCTTCATTCCCAACCAAATAATATTTACCTGCTCAGCCATGTATCGAATCATATCTGATCCCAAATCAGGCGACTCAAAATTCTCATCCCAGTACAAAGGATATCTGCATTTCTTTCCGTAAAACGCTTTAAAAGGAGCCATTCTGATACTCGTCTGATAGCTGTTGATGTACGAAAACTCGACAAAAGATAAAGAATCTTTTCAACTAGTGCCAAAGTCAAGCACTACGGCTCGTAGCATATCCTCTAAAGTTTGAATCGTCTGCTCTGATTGTCCGTTAGTCTGAGAATGATATACTGTACTCAGATGCAATCGAGTACCAAGTGCCTCTTGAAGACTGCGCCAAAAGTGAGAAGTAAACTGAGGGTCTCGGTATGATACAATAGATCGCAGCACATCATTCAATCTAAAAACATCTCTGAAATATATCTCGGCCATCTGATTGTGTCGATACATCATCCTATACGGAATAAAGCAGGCATATTTTGTCAATCGGTCAATCATTACCCAGATAGCATCGCAACCTCAAACTGATCATGGTAGCTTTGTGATGAAATCCATCGAAATGTGATCCCATTTTCATTCAGGAACAGATAGACTGTACAACAGACCACCGGGTCGCTTCCTTTCTGCTTTCACCTGCTGACAGTTCAAACATCGGGATACATACATTGTAACATCGCTCTTCATCTTCTTCCACCAGAACTGATTTTTCAAATCGTTATACATCTTTCGGCCACCTGGATGAATGCTGAATCGACTAAAATGTGCCTCTCGAAAGATTCACTATCTCAACTCTGCAACATCGAGCACAAAAATAAAATTATTCACAAATAAAGCATCATCACTGACCTTAAATTCAGACTGGTGTCCAGATCTTACTTTCTCTATTGAACTCTGAATACTCGGATCAGATTTTTGTGCCTCTTTGATCTTCACAAACAACTCTGGTTCGGCTTGAATAGAAAAAACTCTGATAGACCTCCTATTTGTTTCAAAATATAAACTAGAAGTACAACAATCATCGATCAAATGAGAGATACCAATAGTAGATAAATATAAAGAACAGATCTTTTGGCTCAAGGCATCAGCAGCTGCATTCGATTTCCCTAGGTAATACTTAATTTCACAGTCAAAGTCCTTCATCAGATCTAACCATATTCCCTGTCTCATATTCAGCTCAGACTACAAAAAAATTACTTGAAGATTTTATGATCTGAAAAGATTTCAAAGGTCTCACCATAAAGATAGTGACGTCAGATCTTCAAATCAAAAATGATAGCTTCAAGCTCAAGATCATGAATCAGATATCGAGTCTCATGCGGTTTTAGCTGCCTCAATGCATAAGCTATCACGTGCTTCCTTTGCATAAAAACACATCCCAAACCTCTATGAGAAGCATCACAATAATTGAAAAATCACCAGTACCTGAAGGAATAGAAATAACTGGAGCACTGTTCAACCGCTTCTTCAAGTCTTCGCAATAGTTGAGAATCGCTCGATGAATCTGCGATAGTAACCCGCTAAACCCAGAAAACTTCAAATCTCAGGCACAGATGTCGATCGAGGCCAATTCATAACTGCTTCAATCTTGTTGGGATCAACAGAAATCCCATCTCTGGAGATAATGTAACCTAGAAAGACAACTCGGTCCAACCAAAATTCGCACTTTGACAGTTTAGCAAATAACTGTTCAGCCCGCAAAATCTGCAAAACGTTCCTCAAGTGCTCTGCATAATCAGTACGACTCTTCGAATAGATAATAATATCATCAATGAAAATAATCACAAACTCATCCAAATTCTTGTGAAAGATTCGGTTCATAAGACCCGTAAACACTGCTGGAGCGTTAATCAACCCGAACGGCATGACAATAAATTCAAAGTGGCCATACCTCGTTCTGAAAGCGGTCTTTGGAACATCTTCCTTTCGAACTCTCAACTGATGATATCCTGACCTCAGATCAATCTTTGAATAAACAGACAAACCCTGCAATTGATCAAAAAGGTCATCTATTCGAGGCAATGGAAATTCTTTTTTTACCGTAGCTTGGTTCAATTTACGGTAGTCGATACAGAGTCGCATGGATCCATCTTTCTTCCGCACAAAAAGAACTGGAGTGCCCCAAGGCGAAAAACTAGGTCTGATGTATCCCTTGGCAATCAAATCCTCGAGCTGTTCTTTCAATTCTTTCAATTCGTCAAGTTCCATTCGATAAGAAGATTTCAAAATCGGTTGAGTACCTGACATCAATTCAATGCTGAACTCGATCTCATAAATAGGAGGCAATCCAGGAATCTCATCCGGAAAGACGTCAGAAAACTCTCTAACCACTGGTATATCAACCAATTCGGGACTAGGTTTCAGTACATCAACTGCATATATCAAGAATCCTTCTACACCTTTCTGTAACAAACGGGTCATCGACAAAGCAGATATCAAAAGAATCCTTGATCGAGAACCATTAGCAAAAAATTTCCACTTGTCTGCCATTTTGGGTCTGAATCTGACCACTTTCTAAAGATAATCTATGGTATCCCAGTACTTGGTTAAAGCATCGATACCAACAATACAGTCAAAATATGACAACCCAAGCATAATACAATCGAATTCAATCACATTCCCTTCGAATAGAAGTTCACAGTTTCGAACCAATCTCACAAAAACAAGTCCTCCACCCAAGGGTGAAATAACAACTACATCAGGCAAAGTGATGCGAATCCTGGATGCATGGAAGACAAACATGACTATATTAAAATCGTACCCTCAATCAAATAACAAAAATATTCTTTAATTTTGTCCCGACCTTTTGAACAAGTAAGTTTTCGGATATCCACCTCTAATTTACTTGAAATTAGCAACAGATAATCACGAGAAGAAAACAATTAATCACAACGGAAGCTTCAGAAAACTTGTTTCTGAAAATCCAAGAAGATAATCAATTGACAAATGCCACAAAGTAATTAAACTTTGATAAGTTTGATTTTGATAAAAACAAAGCAAAGCTTTGGCAAAATTCTAGAAAGAATTTTAAGAAATTGATGTAAATCAATAATTCAATAAATCATAATTAACTGTCTCTCATGAATGACAAGTTTACAATATATAAAAGAAATAAACTTGGAATCCTAATAGAATTGGACTTAATATTTTCTAGTTGGATTATAATTTCAAAATCCTAAAGATAATGCAAAAATATTGCAAAAGATATCAAAGATATCATCTAGAAGTTTCCTAATATACTTAAAAGACTCAAAATATCACAATATATCAAAATATATAAAAAATAATCAAAATTCCATGCACACACACTACATGTCGAAGTGCATGTAAAAAAACACAGCGCGGGCGCGCGAGCAGCTGGCGCGGGCACGCTGGCCTTTTGCAGGTGATGGCGCGGGCGCGCGGGCACGCCTTGGCTTTGACTTTGGCCTTCATTTTCTTCACTTTCTTGATCCTTCTAATCTTAATAAGATTAGAACATCCTCCAAATTGAATATCAAGTATTCCAACTTGATTCCCATGAATTTCGAACCCTTCAACTCTCGATTGTAAATCACAGAGCAAATCTTGGAACAATATGAATCTTCGAGCACCTCCTAGATTTATATCAAACTCCCCTTCTTCAAAAAGATTTGTCCTCAAATCTTTCCCCTTGTCGACAAAGGCAAACACTTATATGAGACGGTCTCAAGGGTCATTTTTTTGAGACGGATATCTTATATGAGTTATCCATTTAAAAGTATTATATTTTATGCCAAAAGTATTACTTATTATTATAAATATGGGTAGGATTGACCCATCTCATTTGTGAAACCGTCTCACAAGAGTGTTACTCGTCGACAAAAACCAAGAAAGACTTAGAAACTTTAAAAATATTTGCCACAAGAAGTAATATACTTTGCTCACTCGAAATCATATCAAGACTCACGAAATATCTCATGCACAAAGTAAACACATCAACATCATTAGCATGCAAAAAAATAACTAATATTCCATTTAGCAAGACAAAAACTAAATTTCTCCCCTTCTTAGACCTTGTTAACACCAACACAAAGTTCATAGTTAAGTACAACCATTGTTTTCTAGGAATAAGAAACAACTCACATGCATTATGCAACTCACAACTCCACTCGACATATCTTTTCATGTGTAACCATAACAAATATTCATCCATTAGATTCATTATATTGGATTCCTCAAAATTACACTTCAAACTCAAAGCACATATCCTTTCGTCAAACAAATCATGCAATGACGAACATATAAAGAAAAACTTATTTTTTTTAAACAAATACTTGCTCACATAAAATTTATCATGGACATTGCACAAGTATTTTTCAAACCATAAGAACCATGTAACCAAAAGCGATAAGAACTCATACCTTTGTTATAGTGTAGTAACTACCACATTTTCCTTATCTCGTTGGTACTTGATCAACTCTTCACCAACAATTTTAAATCCTTGAGAACTTACACCAAAAGCAACAAGTTCTTGTGCACAAAAAACATTCAAATTTCTAACATGCTCGATCATGACTCAAAAACTTTATATCCAACATGATTAACACAATTCTATAATATTCAACATGCACATTAAAATTCTTGCTATAAACTAAGATATAATCAAAGCATAAACCAATAAAGTTACCCATAGATACATGCAAAACATAATCCATCAATCTCATGAAATTATTACGCACATTAGCTAACCCAAAAGTCATCACTAACCAATCAAGCAAATAAGACTTCCCACCTATGCTATTCATGCAACAATCACACATATCCACATAAACCAAATCACTCAATCTCATAACATACCATGATTCAAACACCTTGAGATCAAAAATTAACTTCAACACATCAATATGATCCAAATCAATCACTCTTGTAGTATGCAAAATTTCAAGAGACTTAGGCCCCGTTTGGTTTCAAAAGTTAGGCCAAAAAAGTACTTTTTAAGTGCTTTTCAGTTAACAAGGTGTTTGGTTGACCAAAAAAGTTCTTAAATAAGCATTTTCTTAAGTCAAAATTAGAGCTTTTTTAAAAGCCAAAAATTGTAGCTTTTAAAAGAACTTATTTCAAAAAATCTCTACAAAATCCAAATGGGCTCTTAAAATCACAATTTGAAATTAAAGCATATTTCATAGATAGCATAGTCACAAATCTCTCGACAAAGTCATTAAATCTCACCAATTGAGAATTGAGATCATACCTTTGAAAGTAGATATTTGATTGGTATTCAACATTTAAATCATATCTCTCGAATGGAACAACTCTCAAAATTCAAACCTCGCCTAGAGCTTGATCAACTTGGCATAGATCCAACATGTTAAGCCTTTTAGTATTGTATCTTCTTCGCTTTCTCATCAATGCATCTCCAAAATCCTGCAAAGAAGAATAAATGATGCTCGGGATTGAACCGGCTATATCATGACAATGAGATAAAACCTCTTTGTACAAAAGTACTTTAGGGATTTTATTCATTTGCACAAACTTTTCAACCTCACTATTTTGTACCATAATATTTTCTTTGTTTCTTGGTCTCTTTCCTCTCTTTTCTTTCCTCTCTTTTTTTTTCTCTCAAAGGCCATCTCACTCTTTTTGAAACGACCCTAACTCTGATTTAAAATTAAACTAAATAAAATACAAATTTTCAAAAAAATTCTTAAAAATTTTGGCATGACCTCTCTGTTTATATTACAACCCACCTGTCACAGATAGCAGTAAAAAAAATATAACGACCAACAACACTAAATAATTCAGACCGAGAAAAGAAGGAAAACCTGAGAAGAAGATCTGACAATTCAACCAACAAAATAATTAAAACTTTGATATTTACATGCCCAAAAACAATCAATGAATCTTTACGTTTACATTAATCCAAGTAACAGTATAAAAGACTATGAAATGGTAAAATAAACTTTTGCGGAAGACTAGCATAGGTCGGAGGGATGTGTTGTGCCCGCATCACAGTCCGCTCGATAATCTTGCCCCTCAATCTCTATGAAATACTCCTCACCTGAAAAAAATAAGTGTAGTGAGTCTAAAAGACTCAGTAAGAATATGAGGGGGGGATAACGAGTACTACATAAATACAAGCACATGCAGACTTAAAAATATCGGATACTAAAAGTACTTTTGTGCCCTTAACTTTAAATGAAAAAATTCTGAAAATATTGAGATCATGACATAACGTATGCATGGCTAAGTCGAATATAATCAATGTAAATGAATAGCTGTATTGAAACATAAAAATATAAGTTTTTGATAAACTTAGATCCTTGAATTGTGACTCTGTGATTTCGATCATGATCATGGCTGCAGTGCACTATGCCGCAAGGAAGTCAGGATATCTCCTAACCCGTCTTGCCCTATGAGTGGTAAGAGAGGCCAAGATTTCTCCCAGACCCACACATTACACATGAATATTTGGTAAGGGAAGCCAAACGTCTCCAGCCCCACACATTACACATGAATATTTGGTAAGGGAACCCAAACATCTCCAGCCCCACACATTACACATGAATAAATGTAGTCACAATCATCTCACTTCGTTCAAAATATTTTCTTTCCTTCTTGAATATGAGAGTTAGCATGCATATATAAATATGACGTACATGTAAATGTTAATCAATAATCATGCATATAAATCACACATCGATGATCGGGATGGTGATTTAGGAGTCAAACCAATAGTTGGGAAGCTAAGCCATAATTTAACGCTTAAGGCAAGTCCAAGCGGTTCGCCCGTAAAATTTAAAACTTACTCGATTCTTATTAAAAAGGGATTCCGCTTGAAACCACGACTCCATGAAACTTAGAACTAAGTAGAGAAATCATCATCGGAATTTATTTCTTAAGAAATCATTTTATAAAAATTCCATTTCCGGGCAGCAAGCTTAAAAGCCTATAAATTCTGCACCTTTACTTTTCAAAATCTAGAACTCGATCAAGACTTAACCGAAATGATTTTCGCTTTCACCGACATACTCCTAACATCTTGGCCTAATTCCCAACCCGAGCCCTTGACCAAAACCCAAGTTTAACCCCTGTCTAAGAACCAGTTTCCGGACAGCCTTGTTACAAAAGAAATTCTGCACATGATCTTCCCTGTAGGATCCTCTTCTAGGCCTTCAACCCAAGCTCCCACAAATTTCCAGCCTACAAGCTAACATTGCGACCACTCCATAGACCTACTCGAACCACGAAACGACTCCTCAAATCACGTCCTAGCTCGATCCCAACAGTAAACCTCACCTCCCAAACTCGATCCCAATTGCAACCGATTGAGCAGCCCTCTTCTATCCAATCAAACCTACAAGCCAACTACAAGCTAACCTAGAAACCACCATGTGAACTACATATCATCCATGGTGGCTCCTCAATCACCATCCAAACCAACACAATTAAAGCACCTCAAACTCGAAACCATGCCATGATTAAACTGTATAAGTTTTTTTTTAAAAAAAAATAAGGTGTGAAAAATAATCTGAAACATCGAATGTGGCATGACAATCCAAGCATTTGCATTTCAAATTCCATCATACACCATAAACCATCAAATCACACAAGTTCGCAAAAGCATAAAAATCTCGGCTAGCAGGGGGAAGGGAACTCGAGCAGGGCACTATCACATATACTCATATACACTTCAAAAATTTCAAAAAAAGTAAGCCACACAATGTCTAATCTACAAAGTGCAAGAGGGAACCATATTCTTGCCTTAACTACAAACAAATCAAAGAAGAGCTGCTTGAGTGAGCTGACCGATTCCATGAGTTGAAGTGAGCTGGACCGAGCTCAAAAGAAGGAAAGACAACTCGCTCCTCCTGCTATGAAGGTGCTACGCCGGAGGGGAAAGATATAGGAGGAGCTGCGGCGGCGCTCAGAGCTTGAAGGAGGTGGAGAAGATTAAAGCCGATCCTTGGTGGAGAAGAAATGGAAAATGGGAATCGTATATGTGTGTGTGCGTGAGAGGCGTGAGAATGAGAGTGTCATTTGGGGCTAGGGTTTAAATTAAGTTTAAGGATAAGGTTGAGTGTGTAAGTATAGGTGTATGTATATAATTGTGAGTGTGTGAGTAATTGGAGAAAAACTGCTACACCAATAGGCAACTAGGACTATAAATTAAATTGCACTAAATAAAACACAAGCTTGAAAATCCAAGAATTTAAACACTTTAAATATTTCGATGTCACGGCAACGAGTAAAATATTTAAATATCAAGCAGAGCGATTTAAAATAATTTAAACAAACTAGACAAACGTTTAAAAGTAATTTAAATAAATACACAAGCGAAAATAAAAATCTTTAAAATGATTTGGACAATTAAAAAAAAGGATTTAAATAAATAAGCTAGACATTTAAAATAATTTAAAATAACTAACCGCTAAACTAAGGCTATTTAAAATAAATAAGTTGGACACTCAAAAATATTTAAACAAATAAGCTAAACAATTAAAATCATTTAAAAGAATAAACTAAACAATTAATTAAAAAAATCATTTAATTATGCAAGCTTAAACCTTTAAAATATTAAAACAATTAAATTTCACAATAAAATCATTTGAATAAATAATAAAATATTTTAATAGCATATAATTCAGATAAAGAATTTAAATTAATTAAACTTAAAAATAAAAATCCTAATATTTATTAAATTAATGCATGCGATTTAGTAGATTGGATTTTAGGCGTCACACTTTTGGACACTCATTTTTTCGGCTTCTTCTTTTTTTTTTCTTTTTCTTTTTCCATGGCTATCTCACTTTTGTCATCACTCTTTTTTTTCAGCCATATCGCACAAATTTTCAATTTTCAATTGATCCTCAAGAAATTCTTTTGGATTCAATTGAATAGCATGATCACAAGACTCATCCAACAACAAATTACTAGTCCCACTATGAACATCAATAGGACTTTCATCCATCAAAATAATATTAGATGACTCCTCAACATATACAAACTCACCTACCACTTCACATTCTCCAACACTAACATCATCAACCAAGGAAGTTTCATCCTCAATTTTCTCAACTTTTTCAACTCTTGATTCAACCTCTACGACAACATTAGATTCAATATCTACACGAGAATCCGCCAATTTCATCATAGCTTCCTTAAAACATTGGCTCATATCATGCTTATCTTTTCTATGACACCATAAGCATGCAATATCAAAGGTACTAGAATTTGAAAGTTTAGATGTACCTTGATGTTCACGTTTAGAAGCTTCACAGTGGTAAGGAGCAAAACATTTCCGCATAGCTCTCTTCATCTCATCCCATGTAGAAATAGGACTCATTCCATGTATTTTTCTATTTACCAACACTTTATCCCACCAAGTGTAAGCATAGTCGGCAAACTCTTCTAAGACAAATTTAACCTTCTTAGCTTCAGAAAAATCACGACCATCTAATATATTCTCTACTCTTTTCTCCCACTTCAAATACGACTTCGGATCCATATCTTCATGGAATGACGGAATTTTATTTTTCTTCAACCTATCCAAATAATATTCAAATTCTCTCCTATCTCCTTCATCATATCTCCTTTCTTCTCCATACCTATCAACTCTTCTCTATCCCTTACTACTATCATACCCATAAAATCTCCTTTCAAACATTGTACCTGCAAGAAAAAAAAGTTAGTAATAAAATATTCCTCACCCAAAATCTCACAAGTCACTCCAAAGAAATCGCTCAAACACTTTTTTTTTACTCAAAAAAAAATATGGAATAGCTTATGTTTTGTGATTTTAAATATCAAACTCACAAGTTTAAAACTTGTAAACACTTGTCAATCGACTCACGTAGATTGCACAAAAACATGGACTTTACATATGAAGATTGAAATAGAACTTGGCACCCAAAGATGAACCAGACACAAGAAAATTGACCACAAGTTATTTCACACATCTTCTTTTTTTCGAAGTTTTTTTTTTGGTCCTTCAATTTTTTTTGACAGATTTTTTTTTGAATTTTTCGATTTTTCTCTTTTTTTTGATTTATAACTTGTAGCACAAGACACGAGACTTGGATAACAAGTTTGAAAGAACGACACAGAAATTTGATATGAAATAGACAAAGAACGAAGAACAAGGAACGATGAACGAAGAACGGTTAAGAAGAACGAAGAATAAATAAGAAGAACAAATAGAAATATACGACTTACTTGAATCAATAGAACCTTAAGTTTTGATACCAAATAATGCGAATCTTGGATGCATGGAAGAAAAATACGACTATATTAAAATCGTACCCTCAATCCAATAACAAAAAAATTCTTTAATTTTGTCCCGACCTTTTGAACAAGTAAGTTTTCGGATATCCACCTTTAATTTACTTGAAATTAGCAACATATAATCACGAGAAGAAAACAATCAATCACAACGAAACCTTTAGAAAACTTGTTTCTGACAATCCACGAAGATAATCAATTGACAAACGCCACAAAGTAATTAAACTTTGATAAGTTTGATTTTGATAAACAAAAAAAAAACAAAAAACAAAAAAACAAAGCAAAGATTTGGAAAAATTCTAGAAAGAATTTTAAGAAATTGATATAAATCAATAATTAAATAAATCATAATTAACTGTCTCTCATGAATGAGAAGTTTACAATATATAGAAGAAATAAACTAGGAATTCTAATAGAATTGGACTAAAGATTTCTTAGTTGGATTATAATTCCAAAATCCTAAAGATAATGCAAAAATATTGCAAAAGATATCAAATATATCATCTAGAAGTTTCCTAATAGACTTAAAAGAATCAAAATATCACAATATATCAAAAATACTCAAAATTCCATGCACACACACTACACGCAAAAGTGCATGTGAAACAACACAGCGCGGGCGCGCGGACAACTGTAGCGGGCGCGCGTCACCTTCGCATTTCCATCGTCAAAAATCCATTAGGCAGCGCGGGCGCGCCTTGGCTTCGACTTTGGACTTTATTTTCATCACTTTCTTGATCATATAGCATATCAAGCTATTTATATCAGCTAATAACTCACATAAAAATCTGTTCAATCACAACTCAAACTTCAAGGCAAAACGAGTTACAAATTTTGCTCAATTCTTGACCGATTCGAATTGTAGCTTCTCGAACTCAAAACATTCAAAACTATAAATATTCTCAAATTAAATAATCGCGGATCAAAATTAAATAATTTCGGACTTATCGCATTTTAGTCCTTGAACTTCTCAATATTTGCAAATTGATCCCTACTCGGATTTCACCGTCGAATTAAATCTTCTTTCATTCTCGGAACTCGGAATTTAATTCTTAAATTCCATAAATATTCAATTCTAATATTTTCATATTTTAATTTAAGAATCCCGTTATTTAAATCTCAAATCCGTAAATTCTCAAATTAAATATTTTCAACTCGGAAATTAAATCTCTACTTTTCATAAATTATTCAATTGATATTTTCCCAACTTCGGAATTAAAATATCAATGACGTAATTAAGAACTTAATCTTTCAGGGCCTTACACATTCGTTCCCTTCGGTTGGCTCGGGGTTGGGGAGGTGTTGATCTTCAGCACTCCATGCGTGCAGAAACTTTGCATAGCTTGTAATGTTAAGACAGGAGAACTTCTTCTGTTTGAGGTGAACAACAATGAAAAATCACACCATTTTCAATCTCATGTGAACAGTCTGGTGTGGTTGGAAGGAAAACTTTCAAGTGAACATTGACTTGTTACTCTGCAAGATTTGCTTTCTTTTTTTTCGTTTTTGGTAATATTTGATTTTGAAGGAAATGTTTCATAGTTCACGGGCAACACATGAGCATCTTGTGGAATATAATAAATGCTTCTATCATGTTCACATTAACATATTGTGGTACTCATGAAGTGCTCGTACCTAGGGGTGGTGGTATCGGGTCGGGATTCGCCCCGTAACCCCCTTACCCGATTCCCGTCCCGATAAGAATTGAGATTTTTTTTTCTCCCGATCCCGCACCTGAGAAGTGTCGGGACCCGAATTTTCGAGATCCCGAAACTTCAGGATCCTGTCGGGTCGGGAGAGGGTAATCCCGAACAAAATTTCTTTTTTAAAAAATTTTTTTATGAAGAAACTCAAATAAATTAAAATTTCTTTGTATATGACCATTAAAAATTAAAACATCTTCTTAGTACATTATAAATAAACTAAAACAACTACTTGATTAATACAATAAAAACATATAATTATTCACAATAATAAAAAAATAAAATAAAAATTTATAACACAATGTTAATATTAAAAAAGATAAATATAAATATAAAAAATAATTATATGGTAGATAATTATAAAACATTAATATTAAAACAGATAACTATAAAAAAAATTATTAAAACAGAAAACTATAAAAAAAAATTCTATTTTTTTAATTTAAAAATATTATTAAAAAATATTATTAATATATTCGGGTCGGGTCGGGAATCCCGTCGGGTAGTGTAGTAGCCCGGTTCCATTTTACAAGATTAAGTGATTTTAAACATGTTAGAAAATGACATATAATTTTAAAAGTGTCAAAACATGTTTAAGGAGTCCTTATTTGGTAAAAATAAGTGAAAAATCAGATCCGAAACGTCCGAAAATGGTGGGGTAGGTCCCGGGGGTCTTGGGGGCCCAAAACCAGTTCGGAAACATAAGAAACAGTTCGGAGCTTCCGGGCAGATCGGAGCTTCCGATCCGAGATAGGAGCTTCCAATCCTGGGATCGGAGCTTTCGATCTCAACCAAAAACAGGTGTCAAGGAGATTTAAACACGTGGCCAGATGCAGGAGATCGGAGCTTCCGATCCTGCGATCGGAGCTTCCGATCTCGGCCGGCCAAAACGTGGCAAACATGCACCAATCGGAGCTTCCGATCAGGAGATCGGAGCTTCCGATCGTGGCCTATAAATAGGGGTTCGAATCCTTCATTTTTAAGTGGACAGTGTCCGCAGTAGCATCCAGGCGGCGGAGCTCTGGCGAGGCGTCTAGGAGTCGTAGCTAGGCTATGCCCAGGCTCTGGGGCATGCGACATCAGCGGGCTGACGACGGACGAAGGTATGGCCTTGGTTCCCTATAGTAAATAGGGAGTAGGCTATAGTTTAATTAAGGCTTTTAGAGCCTAGTAGGTGATGTTTGGCATGCTAGGTAATGCATGGTTATTTATGTTGTAGTGTTGCATGGTAGGCTTGGACCTAGAGGGGGAGCTTCTAGGATCTGCCTTAGTAAGGTACGGAAGTATTATTCGAGATATCAAGATTGAGTATGCATGTATTATGTGTTTGCATGGATTATGTGATTGCATGTTTTATATGCCTTTATATACAGCATGTCATGACTGTATGTTGCATACATGAGCATATTGAGCTTTTACCTTAGAGGTATCCTGTAGTAGGGCGCTCACCCTACGAGTTTGTGGATGGTTGGATATGTAAGTCTTGTGTCAGGTCACCTTTATGGTTGGACACATGTACTAGTATCAGGTTACCATTATCCACTGGGTATATGAGCCACCTCCTGATGCGATGGCGCAGCGTGCTATATACCCTGGGCCCGGTCTATGAGCTTGATTCTTGACCTGAGAGTCTTGGTACCCAGTTCACTTGCATACATGCACACATAACACCGTATACTCGTACTCTCGTACTGAGCTTAATATGCTCACGTCCCGTACTTTGTTGTATTTGGACACCCTATTCCATGGGACAGGTCTGCGGCTGGACGATGCGGGTGGTTCCAGGAGAGCTTAGGCGATGGAGGACCAGCAGGGTTATTGTCTAAGCTTTTGTTACAGTTGTATTTGGGTTAATACACTGGTTTTATTCGATATGGTTGTAAACAATATTTTTATTATTGTTTAAGTTTCCGCTGTTATTTCTGATATTTTATGTGATTAAGTTAAATGCATGCTTAAGCTTCTGATTAGTAGGTGATCACGGTGCGGGTCACTACAATTATGGTATCAGAGCATGCAAAAGGATTCTTTGGGACATAGTATTGATTTTGGGTTATCCTTTGTAGGATTACAAGTTGGATTCAATAACGATAGCAGTATCAGAAATTGGAATAGCAGGATGTCTAAGCTTTTCCAAGATCGTCATTGCCAAGGTTGGCAGCAGAAGTTCATATTATGTGGATCCTAGCAGGATGGAGCTGGAAGAGAAGATCCAGTTTTCAACGCCAGGCACTTCTCCAGGTTGAACGGAATGTGTGACATGTAGTCATCCATTCTAAGTCGACCAAGGAAGCCACCCCGAAAGACTCTTCACTAGTAGTTGGAGAGATTTATGGGAAAATCTTGTCTCATCTACCAGATAAGAAACCCAACAATATTGGAAGGATCCGGTAGATTAGCAAGATTTTATTCTTTGAGATCTTGTGAGGTAGAAGTTCTGCTGACATGAGTAGCAGACGGGAAACTTCACGTTCAAGATCAGTAGACGGAATGAAAGACTTCTGCATGAATTTAAATACTGTATTTGGTTGTAAACAGTATTTCAGTTGTAATCAGATTTATTAAAGATTTCAGTATTTGATGTACTCAGTTATTGTTGTATTGTACATCTTTCAGTGTAATCTTTTGATTAAGTTATGTATTACATGGGATTGTAATAAAGATTGTATTAGAACCTGGATTTGTGGTTCAAGTGTTGTAATCTTTGAGATTAACTTGGTTATTTTGAATAAAAGACTGATCATTGTTTTAAATGAGTACTTGGGAATTTTGCATGTTTTCAATGAATAGTTCTAGATGTTTTACCTAGAATATTCTATTAAGCCAAGTGTTTGTCAGGGATGATGTGACTCATCAAGACGCATGAATGTTTGTTCTAGACGTATTTTCTTAGAACAGTTGGCTGCTTTGATCCTTTTAGGTTGTTACCTAGTGATGATGGATTTTCATCAGGATGACAGATTAACTAATACCAAGAGTTGTGGATTGTGACCAGTACTAGACATGAGGGGGCGCCACCCTTAGTCGGTTATTCCTCTGGAAGTTTCTATACTTCGAAGATTGTTTGGAGGCCTTGGTGCTCCAGGGACTATATAGGGAAGGCTACTCAGTCTGGAAATTTGGCACTGTCACAGCAGGGTATGACTTTGTATAGGACAGATACCAGGTATGGTATCAAGGTTTAGTTATCCTCTGTTTGAGATACAGATGTTCCGTTGTCAGAACAGTCTTAGAATGGATTTTTCCTTGACAAGTAATTGTTCTGAGTAGATAAGTTTTGATCTAGATTTATGATTTCAAAGATTAGTTGAATTGATATTCAACAGGATTTAATTATCAGATGTTTGCAAACTCGGGATTTGAGTTGTGCCTCTACAGATAATTTTCCTTGACAAGTGATTTTGGTCCAGATAGGAATATTTCATAATATCAGAGACTCGGGGATGAGTTATGCCAGGATGCTCTAGACTGTCGGGTTCCGAGATGGTATAGTAAGTGCGACCTTATGCCGGCATACTCTGGAAGGATTCTTTTGTTCCAGTTTGGTATTATAGGAAGACTTACCTCAGTCTCGTTGTATGTACAGTCATAGCAATGGGTATAACTATCAGGAGAATATTCAGGATTTATTTGAGTCTTCTGGAGTTATACTTGGTACTGGATTAGTTCCAAGGGATTTGAGTTATCGTCTGACTTCATCAGAGATACAGACTTTCGTTTCCCTGGACAGAATAGTCTTGGAAAGGATTCCTTGACAAGTGAATATTCTGCACGGGTAGTTCTCGCACGTGATACTAGGGGAGAACCAGGAGGTTTTACCAGTATTGTCTGATTCTATCAGAGGTATTTTAGTGATCAGGATCTTGATTACGAGATGAACAGGAAATTCTAAGTGATGAGTTTACTTAGGTAAATTTTCCTGTAAGAATTGGAATTCGATCGATGGATTGTCAAGCAAAGAAGAATTTTATCAGGGCACTGTGATGACTTATACTAGGAGACGTGAACTGTGATCAACGATAGACATGGGAGAGTATATTTCCATTGATATTCTGGAAGTCTTTTGTACTTCAGGAAAGGATGGAAAATTTATTCAGTCTAGAGATCATTGCAACAGTTACGTTAAAAATATAGTTTGGTGTCAGTTTGATAACCTTGAAAAGATACTCGATTCTATTGACAGATGTCATGAGCCTGCTAAGTTACAGCATGGATTCATCAGTATGAGAATTCACTTGGTTAGTGAAAGCTGAGCACTTAGGTGTTCATGTATGTTTTGAAATGGTCAATTAAACTGGTGCAAGTTTTGTGCCCAGTGACTATTTACAAGTATTTGTCTGAGGTAGATACAGATGTTATAACCCCGTGATGGGGGAGCTAAATATTCTTTTGCATAAAGAATGATTAGAATTATTCACTTTTTGATAGACTGAAACGATGAGTAGAGTACTCAGATATTCAGTTCTCAGGAATGATTTGCAGTAATTCTGGGACTTCAGTGTCAGAAATTGATCTAGCAAGCGTTTGAATTTTAATGAATACTAACAGGATAACATCAAGTGTTTAGACATGGAAAAAGGATAGAAGCTGAGATCTAAGGTTATCAGATTCAGCGGGATTGTTATCACCAATTTTTCCGGGATGTCTATTGGATGCGTTAGGTCATTTATAAGTCTGATTCAATGAGATTGAATCAGGGGTTAGCTAGATTGTTTTGGTTTAAGGATTTGCCATAGATTGATGAAACAATTTTGTTCATCTAATAAAGTAAGTTAGAATTCAGCAAGAAATTGTTACCGTGGCAGGATAATCAGTATTCTCATTTTCAGATGTTATCTCAAGTTATGAGATAGATGTCATTATATTAGTACTAGATATTGTACTAATCAACTTTTGAGTCAAAAATAATATTTGTATTGATATTTCCAAGAAGAAAACCTGAGAGGTTCAAGAAATCAAGAATTGTGGACAACGACGTTGTCACAGTTGTTATGACAAGTGTTAGTCATAAAGTATGCGAATCCTTTCGGTGTAGAAAAATTTGCATCTGAGGTTCTTTCTGGTGGAAAGGAATGAAGAAAAATGTGTATTAGTATGCTTCTATATGTTTGGTGTATCAGTAGGTCAAGGCAGAACACTGACAACTTGGAGGATTGCTTCACAGTTTATCCATTCCTGAGTGGAAATGGGAGTTGATCATGATGGACTTCGTGACCCATTTACCGGTAAGCTCGAGGAATTGTGATGCTATCTGGGTTGTGGTGAACCGACTCACCAATTCAGCACATTTCATTCTTTATAACCGAGACTTTAGTTTTGATAGGATGGCACGATTGTACATCCAGGATATTGTTCGATTGCACGGAGTGCCTGTGAGCATCGTCAGCGATCGAGATCCCAGGTTTATTTCCAAGTTCTGGGGGAGTCTTCAGCGCGCTATGGGTACTACTCTTAGTTTGAGTACAGCATATCACCCAGAGACTGACGGGCAGTCAGAGCGCACGATTCGTACTCTTGAAGACATGTTGCGAGCATGTTCTATGGATTTTGGTCCAGCATGGCAAGATCAGTTGCCATTGATTGAGTTCGCGTACAACAAAAGTTACCATCGCAGTATTGGGATGGCTCTGTTTGAGGCGTTGTACGAGCGACGATATCGTACTCCACTGTTCTGGGAGGAAGTGGGGGAGCGATAGGTTGAGGGACCAGAGTTAGTACATCAGGCTGTTGATATTGTTGGACAGATCAAGAAGAGAATTAAGGTTGCGCAGGATCGACAAGCTAGTTATGCGAATGTCAAGCGCAGACCTTTACAGTTTGAGGTGGGTGAGAAAATATTCCTGAAAGTCTCACCATTTCGCAGGATTTTTGAGATTTGGTTAAGCTATCTCCTAGGATTATTGGTCCATTTGAAATATTGGAAAGTGTTGGAGATCTTGTTTACAGGTTGGCTTTACCCCCGTATTTGTCTAAGTATCCACGACGTGTTCCATGTTTCACTGTTACGACGGTATGTGACGGATGAGTCTCATATCTTACAGCCGTCTGAGGTACAGTTGGACTCGAATTTGACATATGTGGAGAGGACTTTGCGTATCATAGGTCACAAGAAAAAGGTGTTACGCAACAAGACCATTCCTCTTGTTCTAGTTCAGTGGCAGCGCCGAGGCACTAAGGAGGCCACTTGGGAACTTGAGAGTCATATGCGTACAGATTATCCAGAGCGATTTTCAATTGTTGTATTTTCATGTTGTAACTTGTAAAATAAATCAGTTTGAATAAAAGATGTTTATTCAATATTTACTGCATTCAGTACTTAAGATTGTTCGAGGACGAAATATCTTAAGTAGGGGGAGAATGTAGTAGCCCGGTTCCATTTTACAAGATTAAGTGATTTTAAACATTTTAGAAAATTACATATAATTTTAAAAGTGTCAAAACATGTTTAAGGAGTCCTTATTTGGTAAAAATAAGTGGTAAATCAGATCCGAAACGTCCGAAAATGGTGGGGTAGGTCCCGGGGGTCTTGGGGGCCCAAAACCAGTTCGGAAACATAAGAAACAGTTCGGAGCTTCCAGGCAGATCGGAGCTTCCGATCCGAGATAGGAGCTTCCGATCTCAACCAGAAACAGGTGTCAAGGAGATTTAAACACGTGGCCAGATGCAGGAGATCGGAGCTTCCGATCCTGCGATCGGAGCTTCCGATCTCGGCCGGCCAAAACGTGGCAAACATGCACCGATCGGAGCTTCCGATCATGGCCTATAAATAGGGGTCCGAATCCCTCATTTTTAAGTGCAATTTTCCCTCTCCTCTCCCGGTAATCGCTCTATTTAAGGGCTTCGGGACTCTTTCTTTAAGAGTTGGAGTAGGAAATAGGTTATTTTATAGCGGACAGTGTCCGCAGTAGCATCCAGGCGGCGGAGCTCTGGCGAGGCATCTAGGAGTCGTAGCTAGGCTATGCCCAGGCTCTGGGGCATGCGACATCAGCGGGCTGACGACGGACGAAGGTATGGCCTTGGTTCCCTATAGTAAATAGGGAGTAGGCTATAGTTTAATTAAGGCTTTTAGAGCCTAGTAGGTGATGTTTAGCATGCTAGGTAATGCATGGTTATTTATGTTGTAGTGCTGCATGGTAGGCTTGGACCTAGAGGGGGAACTTCTAGGATCTTCCTTAGTAAGGTACGGAAGTATTATTCGAGATATCCAGATTGAGTATGCATGTATTATGTGTTTGCATGGATTATGTGATTGCATGTTTTATATGCCTTTATATACAGCATGTCATGACTGTATGTTGCATACATGAGCATATTGAGCTTTTACCTTAGAGGTATCCTGTAGTAGGGCGCTCATCCTACGAGTTTGTGGATGGTTGGATACGTAAGTCTTGTGTCAGGTCACCTTTATGGTTAAACACATATACTAGTATTAGGTCACCATTATCCACTGGGTATATGAGCCACCTCCTGATGCGACGGCGCAGCGTGCTATATACCCTGGGCCCGGTCTATGAGCTTGTTTCTTGACCTGAGAGTCTTGGTACCCAGTTCACTTGCATACATTCACACATAACACCGTATACTCATACTCTCGTACTGAGCTTAACATGCTCACGTCCCGTACTTTGTTGTATTTGGACACCCTATTCCATGGGGCAGGTCTGCGGCTGGACGATGCGAGTGGTTCCAGGAGAGCTTAGGCGATGGAGGACCAGCAGGGTTATTGTCTAAGCTTTTGTTTCAGTTGTATTTGGGTTAATACACTGGTTTTATTCGATATGGTTGTAAACAATATTTTTATTATTGTTTAAGTTTCTGCTGTTATTTCTGATATTTTATTTGATTAAGTTAAATGCATGCTTAAGCTTCTGATTAGTAGGTGATCACGGTGCGGGTCACTACAGGTAGAGTTGCCAATCCCGATCCCGTTCCCGATCCCGAAATTGATCGGGTCGGAAAAAATCCCGACCACTCGGTTCGAAAAAAGTTCGGGTTAGAAAAAATTCAGGACGGAAACGGGTTGGGAATCGAAAAGGGTCGGAAATTTTTTGAATTTTGCCAGCCCTACTCGTGACAGACACTTATAATATCAAATTTAGTTACATAAAAACTTATGCACTATTATTTTAGAAAGTATATATTTGTGTTTATTAAGATTGGATTGATGAATCTTTGATGATAGGCTGTGACTAGATAGATTTCGCAATTAGGGGTGTTCATCGGTCGGTTCGGTTTTAATTTGTCTAATTTCGGTTCGGTTTTTCGGTTTTCGGTTTATAAAAAATATAATCCGAAGTCAAATCGTTCTACTTCGGTTCGATTCGATTTTTGTTCTATAATGGACCGGTTTATACGGTTCGATTTGGTCGGTTTGATCATTAATAATACATAATACCATAAAAAACATAAATTTCATTCAACATATAAATTAAATACTCCAAATCACAACTTAAGTTGTAGTCATATAGTGAAGAAACAAAAAATAACAAATAATACAAGGACAAACATCCAACCACAGTCTTTTAATATTTTCAAAAAATAAAACAAATTATGATACAATTATTCAGATTTTGATACAATTATTAAAATTAATAATAAAAATATATTATAAAATATAATATATTTTTTAAACATGATTTCTTAATAAAAACTTTAAAAATAAAGTCTAAATGACTTACATAAACAATAATCAACTAAAAATTACATAAAGAACAATCAATTAATCAACAATAAATTACATAAACAAAAAAATGAATTAAATAAACAATAAAAAAAATATTCAAAATGATTATTCATTCACTAAATATCATCTCATAACATATAATATAAATAAAAAAATATAACTAAAATTATTAATTTAATTCAATTTTGGTTTTTTCGGTCGGTTCGATTTTGACATATATAATCCAAAACGAACCAAATAAACTTCAGTTTTAATATTTGTATCCGAATTACAAAATACGATTTTCGGTTCGGTTCGATCTTTGATTTTTCCGGTTTGGATTTTCGATTTTTTCGGTTTTATCCGAAATATGAACACCCCTATTTGCAATAACAAAGAATTAGAAATTATGAGATTTTGCACATATATGATGGTGAACATTGCAGTTAATATATAACCAAGTTGAAAATGCTAGAGTGCCATATAGGAATTCACCAAATTTGTTCTGCGTTGAAGGGAAGAAACTCGAAGTGAGTGCGTATCCAATTTTGGAGTATCTTGATTTATTTCTCGGGAAAGGAAGGTTCGTACATCGAAGTGATTTCAAGAAAGCGGATTCAAACAATGCCAGTTGTCGAGTTTAGAAGGTGTCTCCAAATTAACAAGTCCATCGGTATTTGTAACATTGTTTGATAAAAATTGAAAGATGTAGTCATTGTTTCTTGGTATCAATACTAATTCAACAAAAAAGTTTCATTAACCCTCCAATTCCCATACGAACCAAGACAAACCATTTGTTCGGGTATAAAGAATCGTTACATTACGCCTTCTTACACCGCCGTGTTCAGGATCGTCTTTCGAACTCTTAGCAGATTCATCAAGATCAGATAGCAAACTACCCAAAGACTGCTAAGAGTGACATAGACATTGACTAGTAATGTTCAATCATTATATGTTGCCCAATTTGGATCCCCATGTCTAAAAACTCCACAAAATTAATAACAATAACTAGATAAGTCACTGAGATATCAAAATATCACTATGAATTAGAATGCAAGAATGCACTCACTGGGGGGGTTGCAGTTTCCTCTAACTCAATACCAACAAAGGCCAAGATAAACAAGGAGACGGTCAGTGGATCGGTTGGTTTACCGAAATCTAGGTCGTGAGTTCGAATTATGACCGGTTGCTATTGCACAAGGAAGAAATAAAAAAGTAATCATGCCGAGTTCACAAATCTGAAGAAGCCAAATGACTCCCCCTCTAGTAAATCATTCTGAAAAACTTCAAACTGCTAGAAGTTTACGAGTTTTCAGTTTGTTTATATGCGCATACAGGACAAGTGTAAAAGATGGTCTGCCCTTCATCAGCAGATCGAATCTGGATTTAAGAAAGAAAAGGGACAAGTGGAGTTAGTTAGAGACAAAATAAAATAAAATGGGCAAAGGAAACTGGAAAAGTACCCTCTGATTAAGTTTCGTGTGCACAAGCAGGGAGAAAAATTACCTGTCTGGCAACATAGGCCATACCCAAGTGCTGGCATGCTCTACATTTTGCATTATAATCCTACAAGAAAAACATTGGCTCAAATTTAAAAATTTGCACTACTAGTCCAGTAAGAATAAGAGCACAAAGTTCCAACCATTTGTTTTAGTTCTTTTTCTTCTTCAATGTCGTCCAATGAAGATATTCCCAGCTCCCTCCTCATATCCTACAAATACGACTCGATGCAGAGATAATAAGAACTGAAGAACTAGGCGACAACTAAGAGAATCGTTTCGCTACAAAATGATGTATGAATTGTGGCATGTAAGTAGAAGTTGTGAAACCAAATTTGATCCTAAACATTATGTCATCACCCAGTGAAAGAACAATTGCCATTAACACAATCATAGCATACCTCTGCACTAATGGTGTACCGTAACTCTTTTCCAGAGATATCTGATAAAGGAATAAAAAGAAAAATTATCTTAAATAAATCAGCAGCAAAATGTATATATGTGAATGACCGAAGGCCAAATACAAATGCTGAAACTAATCCTATTATTGCAGCATATGGCCCTGCTATAAAGTAATTAATAATTCAATCAGATCTCCGTAATCAAGTAATAATAAATCAACTTTCTGCTACACCCAAACTCGACTTGAATACCATCTCAATAATACTTTTAAGATTCATAGTAAAGATTGATCCAAATAAAATTCTCGAGCCAAATTCATTGCTACTTCCTTCTCTACTTCAAACTATTATGTACACTAGAGGAGCCGATTTCATTTAATGGGCAACACTAAAATTCTAAACTTAAATTCGAGGTCAAAACCACTTTTGCCTCTTCAATTTGCACGAGGGGAATCGACGTGTATTATACATGAAAAAAATTTACACAGCTGCTGATTCCCTAAATAATCAATATAACGAGTTCTACCAGAAACACCGCGGCACAAATTGCAGCAAATATAGCAGGATCAATACTTGCAGTCAAACTTAGAACCAATCTGAAGAAAAAAAATTGTTAAAAAAGCAAATAACCTTTGAGGCGCTTCTTGAATTTACAGGAGGGACATCGAGCATACTTGGGTGAGTTGAAATTCAGAAGTGTCCCACAAATTTCACAGAACATGAAATCACTCTGGCGACTGTAATCCGTCATAATTACGCTTGAACCTATCAATCGCTTCCCTCCAAAATAAAAAGGAGAGAAAAACTTATTGCAATTATCAAAATTTTGGGAAACAACCATGAAGAATATAGAACCCATGACAAATCTTTCAATTTGCAATAGTTGAGAATAAGAATATTTACCTTCTCCCAGATTCACAAGTTTCAATTTCTCTTGGTTTTCTACAACGATGTCGGCCACTGGGATTTTGGGAACGATGATGAAGCAAAGGCAGTGGGCATGGGCTTGTTTGCTAAGTGGGTTAAAGACAAAAAATTTAAAGACAAGCCCAATATAGTAACCCATTTAAGATAGGCCCTAACATTTTTTTCAATTAAAAAACTTATTTGGTTTAATCGGTTCAACCGAATTTTGAGATTCATAACCGAATCCGATAAAATCAAATTCAAAATGAAACCAACCGAACTGAATTTCTGAAATCATTCAGTTCAAATTGAGGTTTTGCTCACCCTTGATTAAAAGGATCATAAAAGCATAAATAAATTGGATCAGTATATTTTTAAAAAAGAATAAAATAAAATAACAATGGGACCATTATTTATTTATCATTTTTGTTACAAGGGAGTTTACTATAATTGGTATTTAATATCAGAAAAAGTAGAGATAACAATTGGAAGAGGCGAGAATGTCTTCAAATCCTCGCCTCTGAATCCAAACCGCATCTTCATCTTCATCCCATTCTCTGTTTTTTCTACTATATGACTTCTCATCCCTGTTCTATATCTAATTTTTTTCTAAGAATCTTTGATGTAGAAAAAAAAAAAATACAAGTATTAGAACTATGTGAACCGAGGTACGAAATTCGACTGGTCAGCAAGCATCGTAAGCGTAAGGTTCGTAAGTTGTAACTCCATAGGTTATAACTTCGCAAGTGTAGGCCGGTAATCTGTAACTTTGTAGGTCCTCACCTACGTCACAAACACTGGTTAGAGACGCCGGATGGTTGTCCGTTGTTCAAGTCAGCAAATAGCACAATGATAATCTCTAAAATAAGAGAGCTCTAATAACAGAAAAATGAGAATGTACCTTAGACATGGGAGACACATCAATTTATATATATTTAGGAGTTCTTGGCGGGCTTGAGCCCTTGTATCTTGAACTTATAATATTGGGCTTATTTTATTAATTTAAATATTTAGGCTTCTATCCCATTTCAACAATTCGAACTACATGAACCGGGGTACGAAATTTGATTGTCCAACATAGACACTCCAACGCTCAAGTCAGCAAAAAAATACAATGGTAATCTCTAAAATGATAGAGCTCTAAGGACCGAAAAATAAGAATGTACTTGGTTATGAGAGACACATCTATTTATAGATGCTTATGAGTGCTTGGCGGGCTTGGGCTGAGTGACCTAACCCTGAATCCTTAATTGATCAAAGCTTAATCATGCAATTAACTTAAAGCACGATAATTTAAATTAAACAGCATAAACTAGAACCAAAATACAATATCACCGGCAGAACAACCGGGTTAAAATCAAATATTGTTTATACAACCCCATCGAAAAAACATAGTTTTAAGATCCAAACTATCAAGCTAATACAGGAACAAGATAAGGTCCATGGAACCACTGCAGCTCACCGACCGCTACCTCCGAGTCCGTCCAACCTAAGTCCTACCCCATAGAATAGGGTGTCCAACACAAAACACTATGGACGTGAGCATAAAACGCTCAGTACAGAAGTACGAATATACATATACCATGCATGCATATGAAATATGACGGGCTGGAAAACCTATCCAAAAGAGTTCTCAGTCAAGACGCCATGGTATGTAGCATGCTGGCCCGTCGCATCAAGAGGTGGATCCCATACGATATAACTGTGGATATAACCGGCTCCAAATCCATGGAAATCCATCCACTAAAATATGGGGTTGAGCGACCCTTACTATAGGCTATGCAATCAAGGCATAAAGCTCAACGTGTACATGCATGCCTCATAATATCAATGCACATAATAATTCCATAGAAAACATGCAAAAATAATACATGTATATTCAACCTGGTATCTCAGATAATACGTTCGTACCTTAATTTTAGCAATAAGAGCAACCTAGAAGTTCCTGCTCACTAGTCCCAGCCTATAATCACATAGACACTATATCACTTATAGAGCTCTAAAAGCATTAACTAAGTTATCATACACTCCCTAATCTCTATAGGGATCCAAAATTATACATGCGTTCGTCGACAGCTCGTAATGACAAATGCCTCAAAGCTTAGGCACAACTCCAATGCTATCCCCGAAGCGCTTTGCCACTCTCGGCTCTCCAGTAAGACTCTGATAAATCCATAAAACTTACTAGAAGATGTTGGAAAAACTGTGTTCAGATCAATCAGAATTGATACCCGGTGCAGCGGAAGTTTTAAAATTTTATATGGAACGATTCCATAATGGGTATCAAAACTTTATGATTAAATTGTGCGTGTAAAAATTAAATAACAATTATAAATTTTTACCTCCAATCTCGAAACGAGATTATGGACACCAACAGATTACTCTGCTCTTGTTGTATATCCCAAGAACTGATGGACGAACAATTCTTCAATCAGGTCCACGAACGGAAATTTAATCCCTCTGATAGATTGCACTAGAAAATCTATCAAAAGTTTCTACGAAGAGAATTAACGAATTTGATCCGTTAAACCAGACTGCAAATTCAAAATTCACAGGCTGGAATTTTCAGAGCAGAGAGGGGAGAAAGGGGGGCGGCCACTTTTTAAAAACACAGCTAGGGTTTTTCGAAAATTGTGAGCCTCTGTTGTGTAATTTCTGTACTGCAATAACTTATTTATAATGTGAGCTGCTAACAGCTTAGGGCCCATTAGTCATAAGTTCAAGCCTGACAAGCAAAGGCCGCATGTTCAGAAATTAATATAAAATTCATCGTGACTCAGATTGATAAACCAATTTCACCAATGTGCACAAAAACCATTTCTGCATCTTTTAAAGTCAAGATAAATTTTCTGAATCCGAATTCAGTGATTTCCAAAAATGCTCATCCCTATGTCATTTTAGGAAATCTTACTCCCTCTACTCTTAAATAAGAAGTCCCACTTCTTTGTTCATTAAATTTAACTCTTTAAATTCAACTATCTCAACGGGGATTAAAAATCCATTACTTGTGTGACCCTCAATGGTTCAGGGATACAGCTAGCCGTGGGCTCACAACTCCTTGTGACTCGAAACAATAATTTCCGACTTGCCCATCGAATCATGGTAAGAGCGCCTAGCAACATCGCCCCATGATTCCCTAGGTATCACTGATAGTGCCTGCAAGAACCAATAGATTTTGGTTAGCATACAGTACGGTCCCTTCATCCATATATCCCGATCGAATCAACAACCATTGGTAAATCGAGAGTCGTTCGAGATTCGATAACTATGCAATGCATCTTGAAGATCAAATAGTGACATCGCATGTGCTACTAAGAAACCATTTCTTAAAACACATCATGTACTCTGGCCAGAGATTCGTCACACTAATATCTCCTCAGATTTCATAGGATATCCACACTCGCAAGTATGTGGTGAATCCTTGACAACAAAGCATCGACTCCTATATGTGTCATAACTGTACCCAATCCCGACACCTGATGACCCCAATAGAGTCGGTAAACGAGTCAAAGCATAATACTAGCATATAGAGTCTCAATGATGTTTCAAGTAGTAAGGACTAATGGTGTACAACCAAAACTGCGGACTTTATCCACTCGATAAGTGATAACCACTTGGAAAGTCCGGATAGGGTAGTTCGATCATTCATCGTATGAATATCCATTTGCATGCTTTGAACATCTCTATGTTCCATACCAATGAAACATGGTACTCGACATCGCAAATGCTAGTCTCAATCTCGAGCGATCCTTATCCTTATTAACGGACGGCTCAATCGACTAGGAACTGTTTAGAATATACAGTGACTATAAGATGTGTTTCATGATAGTCATCCTCATGTACTACCACATCTTACATACACTATAGTATATTCAAGGTCTTTATCAAAACAACAATAGTATATCACAATATAACAATATGAAGAAAGATAAAGTCATTGCCATTAATAAAATGTAAATTATATTAAACAAAGATTGTTTACACAAAGAGTCATCAAAGCCCTTAGCCACAAGTTGGCTCACCGGGCACCCACTCTTTCAATCTCCCACTTGCCCTAAAGCCAACTAGTCATACTACGCAGTCCCATTGCTTCGCGATGTTTGTCAAATAATGGTCCTGGCAAGGGCTTAGTAAGTGGATCAGCGATATTTTCTGCAGAGGCCACTCTCTCGACAGTGATGTCTCCTCTTTCCACGATCTCCCGGATGATGTGGTATTTCCTCAGTACGTGTTTGGATCTTTGATGAGACCTTGGTTCCTTTGCCTGAGCAATGGCACCCGTGTTGTCACAGTACACCGGGACTGGACCAACAACTTCAGGAATAACGCCCAACTCTTGGACGAAATTCCTCATCCAAACGGCCTCTTTAGCAGCAGCTGATGCCGCAATGTATTCTGCCTCAGTGGTGGAATCCGCTGTGGTGTCCTGCTTGGAACTCTTCCAAGAGACAGCACCGCCATTGAGCATGAACACAAATCCAGAGGTTGACTTCGAGTCATCCACGTCACTTTGGAAGCTAGAGTCGGTATAGCCTTCCAATTTCAGTTCTCTTCCTCCATATACCATGAACATATTCTTAGTCCTTCGTAAGTACTTAAGAATATCCTTCACGGCTTTCCAATGCATTTGACCGGGATTGGCTTGATATCTGCTCGTGACACTCAGAGCAAATGCTACATCCGGTCTGGTAGATATCATCCCATACATGATACTACCTATGGCTGACGCATATGGTACATGTGTCATTTTCTCTATCTCTTCATCAGTCTTGGGACACATGGACTTGGATAGAGAAACTCCATGACACATAGGTAGATGTCCTCTCTTGGACCCATCCATTGAAAACCTTTTCAATATGGTTTCGATGTAAGTTGATTGAGTGAGTCCTATCATTCTTTTAGATCTATCTCTATAGATCTGTATCCCTAGAATATAGGATGCCTCATCCAAATCCTTCATCGAGAATCTACCTGATAACCATATCTTTGTTGATTGCAACATCCCTACATCATTCCCAATGAGTAGGATGTCATCAACATAAAGTACTAAGAATGTCACAGCATCCTTAACTACTTTCTTGTACACGCACGGTTCCTCCGGGTTCTTGATGAAACCAAAATCCTTTATTGTTTCATCAAATTTCTGGTTCCAACTTCTTGATGCTTGTTTGAGACCATAGATTGATCTCTGAAGCTTGCATATCTTATGCTCGCTTCCCATGGATGTGTATCCCTCAGGCTGCGTCATATAGATCTCTTCCTTAATGTTTCCATTAAGAAATGCAGTCTTCACATCCATTTGCCATATCTCATAGTCATATCAAGCAGCTATGGCAATAAGGATTCTTATGGACTTGAACATTGCAACTGGTGAAAAGGTTTCATCATAGTCAACTCCTTGTCTTTGAGTATAACCTTTCAACACCAATCGCGCCTTGTAGGTCAATACCTTACCATCAGGCCCAAGCTTTCTCTTGTAGATCCATTTACACCCTATTGGAACAATTCCATCGGGAGGATCTACTAAAGACCAAACTTGGTTTGTATGCATCGAATCTATTTTTGACTGCATAGCTTCAAGCCATAAATTTGAATCCGCATCAGAAATTGCTTCCTTGAAGTTTCTTGGATCACATCCAACGTCGGGTTCATCTTGATCCCCTTCAAGAAGAAGACCATATCGAATAGGAGGTCTAGAAGTCCTCTCGGATCTTCTAAGTATAGGCGTGTCCTCTGAAGATTCTTGAGGCATGGGATCATTATTTTGTATTTCGGGTTCTTCTCGAATTTCTTCGAGTTCCATCATCTCGCCTTTCTTATCCAATAAGAACTCCTTCTCCAAGAAGGTGGCATTCCTTGAAACAAACACTTTTGTTTCAGTAGGATGATAGAAATAATATCCGATTGAATTCTTCGGATACCCTACAAAATAACATAAGGTGGATCGACTATCCAACTTATCTCCCACTATCTGCTTCACGTAAGCAGGACATCCCCAAATCCTCAAGTACGAATACTTAGGAGCTTTGCCATTCCATAACTCGTATGGTGTTTTGTCCACTGCTTTGGTGTGGACGTTGTTCAACAACAACACCGCCGTTTCAAGCGCGTAGCCCCAAAACGAAGGTGGAAGCTCAGTGAAGCTCATCATGGATCGAACCATGTCCAACAAAGTTCGATTACGACGCTCCGATACACCATTTAGCTGAGGTGTCATAGGAGGAGTCCACTGAGAGAGAATCCCATTCTCTTTCAGATAGTCCAAAAACTCGGTACTTAAGTATTCTCCACCTCGATCCGATCGAAGTGCTTTAATACTTTTACCTAGCTTGTTTTCTACTTCAGCCTTGAATTCTTTGAACTTTTCAAATGCTTCAGACTTATATTTCATTAAATATAAATACCCATACCTTGAATAATCATCAGTAAAGGTAATGAAGTAGGTGTGGCCAAATTGAGTACCAATTCTAAATGGACCACACACATCTGTATGGATCAAATCCAACAGATTTTGACTACGCTCAGGTTTCCCCTTAAAAGGAGATTTAGTCATTTTTTTCTTTCAGGCAGGACTCACAAGTAGGTAGAGAGTTAATATCAGACATATCAAACATGCCCTCTCCCACTAGCTTGTTCATCCTCCTTGAGGAAATATGACCTAGCCTAGCATGCCAAAGGTTTGCCGGGTTTTGACTATCGATTTTCCTTTTGTTCGTTGTTACCGGTTTATCAACATAATTTATTGGAACGTCTTTTAATTTTAAGTTATATAGATCGTTTTCAAGTTGTCCATTTCCAATCAAACATTCATTCTTGTAAATATTGCAAATCTCATTCACAAAATTGCAAGAAAAACCATCTCTATCAAGCATAGAAACAGAAATAATGTTTTTAATCAAATCTGGAACAAATAAAGCATCTCTCAAAAGTAACTTAAAATCGTTCTGCAAAATTAAATAAACATCTCCCACAGCTTTGGCTTCAACTCTAGAACCATTTCCGAGCCTCAGCTGGGTCTCACCCATTCTAAGCTTGCGACTTCTTGTCATCACCTCGAATCATTGCAAATGTGAGATCCACATCCGGTATCCAATACCCAAGAAGTAGTATTAAGTGAAACATTTATTTCAATATAGAACATACCCTTTGCAGTTCGCAACTGCTCTAAATATTCCTTGCAGTTACGTTTCCAATGACCGGGTTTCTTGCAGTGATGGCAAACATCCTTGGACTTTTCCATGTTTGAAGGCTTTGTCTTGTTCTTCTTCTCGGGTCCGGTTTTCTTGGGTGGGGCAGAACGTTTCTTACCCTTTGTACTTGGCTCCTTCTTAGCAGAGGAAGAGGAGCCCACCAAGAGAACCGGTTTATCCTTCTTTTAAAGTGGCTTCATATGTTACAAGCATATTGACCATCTCTTCAAGGGAGGCCTCTATCTTGTTCATATTGAAATTCACCACAAAACCATCAAATGATGAAGGAAGAGAAAGAAGTAATAAGTCCACGTTGAGTTCATGCTCCAATACCAAATCAAGCGTTGCCAACTTCTGAATGAGCCAAATCACTCGTACCCCATGATCACGAACCGAAGTCCCTTCACGCATGCGACACGTCATTAGCTCTTTTATAGTAGCGAACCTTTCAGCTCTCGATTGAGCCCCAAAAAGTTCCTTGAGTTGTACGTGAATGTCAGAAGCATTCACGGTGTCCTCAAATCGCCTCTGGAGTTCATCAGACATCGAGGCTTGCATATAGCATTTGGCCTTGATATCATGGTCCCACCATGTATCAAGTTTGGCCAACTCTTCCGGACTTATGTCAGCTGGTGCTTCCTTCGGAGGAGATTTTTCTAACACGTAGAGCATCTTCTCCGAGGTCAAGACAATCTTCAACTTACGGAACCATTCCGTATAGTTTGCGCCAGTCAGTTTATTTTGTTCGAGAATAGAGAATAGTGGATTGCGCGAATTCATCTTAATGAAATACTGAAAAGAAACAGACAATAATCAGTGATTGTTTAATTAATTTACTAAGACATAAAATAGGCGAAATTTATTTTATGAATCTCACTCCCACTATTTTAACGATTTCACTACCCTCTAGTGAAAATGGGAAACTGTTTTCCTTAGTGGGAACATGGAGTCCAATTGACAAACTATGGTCCCGAATAATATCAGCCAACCATAATTTTCAAAAGGTAGAGCCCAATTGCTTCCAAAGCAACCTCCACGTTTTTTACCTCATGTCCAATAAGGGCCCAATAATATGACGCCGTTTATTGTGATATGTCAAGATGACCCATCAATATTAAGTTATGATAGACGGTCGCCATGTGGATCCCCCAATAATATGAGCCGATCCCATGGGAGTTCCACCCAACTTACAACATGTGTCGATCCAATGTACAGCTTTCCGACGAACGGGCCCCCCCAATAATATGAGCTGGACCGTATCCGCGGGTAGCATCTCATACATTGATCGTTGATGGAAGGTAGGAACATTTAAACAATATTTAAAGTTCCTTTATTTATCTTGATATCAATTTTAAATCATATTTAAAATGAGGGACTTTAATTTTGAAAATTTGTCTCATCATTTAAAATTTGTATGCTTGCGGGATTCATACAATTTAGTCTAAAACATGCATACAACGATAATATCATATATTATATAGGATGATCGATTCCATTTATAATCGACCCGTGGTTGCCAATCACGAGTCTAAGTCCAATCCTAGGTAATATGCAGGTATGCAATGCAATCCTATTACATTGAGCTTCCAATTTACATTTCTTCTGTCTTTATTGTCTGCTGGGCCCACCTCCATCTTCAAATCTTCATCTCCCACTAAGTCTAATGTATTTACAATAAATAACTATGACAAGTAGGGGATACATTTTAAGGGGTAGGAACGGGCCATAAACCAGGCCCACTTTTATTACATATGACAATTCATATTAGGCCATAAATCAGGCCCATTAATAAATCCAACAACAATAAAAACAAATGTAAATTCCTAACATACACCTACAAAATTGGTCATGGCAATCGATCATCCTTATCTAATAATATTTAATTCAAAATTAATTTATTGGATAACATGCAATGACAATTTAAATTAAAAGGATAAAATCATATTTCATATATAAAATCTTATTTTACATACAAAATCATATTTTATCTTTTTATCAAATAAAATCATATTTTACATATAAAATCCAATTTTATACATAAAATCATATTTTACTCAATATTTCCATAAGATCATATCTTATCATCAATTGTACCAAAAATAATTAATTTCATAAAATCTGATTTAACGGATAAAATCTATAAATTTTCCAAAAATTCAAATTTATCCAAAAATCAATTTTAAAATTTTTGGACTCGAACAATTCGATCCGACGCCTCGTGGACCAATCAAAAACAATTTTCGATCGGACCAAAAATAGAATTTTAACATATTAAAATTTTAATTTAAAATAAAAAATTAATTTTTCCCGGGCCGCCCGGGACGATCCCGGGCAGCCCGCGCCCCAAAAGGGGCTGGGGCGGGGCAGCGACGATCGCTGCCCTGGGCAGCGCCGTGCGCTGCCCTGCACAGCGCCCAGCGCTGCGCTGGGCAGCGACCATCGCTGCCCCCCGGGCAGCGATCCAATCGCTGCCCGTGTTTTGCCCGAAAAAAAAAATAAAATTTTATTTTAAAAAATTTATTTTGTTTCAAAAACCGAGGCTTAAAAATATTTGTACAATCGATTAATTTAATCGCTTGATCTGAGCAACCTGTCTCTGATACCACTGTTGGAAAAACTGTGTTCAGATCAATCAGAATTGATACCCGGTGCAGCGGAAGTTTTAAAATTTTATATGGAACGATTCCATAATGGGTATCAAAACTTTACGATTAAATTATGCGTGTAAAAATTAAATAACAATTATAAATTTTTACCTCCAATCTCGAAACGAGATTATGGACACCAACAGATTACTCTGCTCTTGTTGTATATCCCAGGAAACTGATGGACGAACAATTCTTCAATCAGGTCCACGAACAAAAATTTAATCCCTTTGATAGATTGCACTAGAAAATCTATCAGAAGTTTCTACGAAGAGAATTAACGAATTTGATCCGTTAAAACAGACTGCAAATTCAAAATTCACAGGCTGGAATTTTTAGAGCAGAGATGGGAGAAAGGGGGGCGGCCACTTTTTAAAAACACAGCTAGGGTTTTTCGAAAATTGTGAGCCTCTGTTGTGTAATTTCTGTACTGCAATAACTTATTTATAATGTGGGCTGCTAACAGCTTAGGGCCCATTAGTCATAAGTTCAAGCCTGATAAGCAAAGGCCGCATGTTCAGAAATTAATATAAAATTCATCGTGACTCAGATTGATAAACCAATTTCACCAATGTGCACTGAAACCATTTCTGCATCTTTTAAAGTCAAGATAAATTTTCTGAATCCGAATTCAGTGATTTCCAAAAATGCCCATCCCTATGTCATTTTAGGAAATCTTACTCCCTCTACTCTTAAATAAGAAGTCCCACTTCTTTGTTCATTAAATTTAACTCTTTAAATTTAACTATCTCAACGGGGATTAAAAATCCATTACTTGTGTGACCCTCAATAGTTCAGGGATACAGCTAGCCGTGGGCTGACAACTCCTTGTGACTCGGAACAACAATTTCCGACTTGCCCATCGAATCATGGTAAGAGCGCCTAGCAACATCGCCCCATGATTCCCTAGGTATCACTGATAGTGCCTGCAAGAACCAATAGATTTTGGTTAGCGTACAGTACGGTCCCTTCATCCATATATCCCGATCGAATCAACAACCATTGGTAAATCAAGAGTCGTTCGAGATTCGATAACTATGCAATGCATCTTGAAGATCAAATAGTGACATCGCATGTGCTACTAAGAAACCATTTCTTAAAACACATCATGTACTCTGGCCAGAGATTCGTCACACTAATATCTCTTCAGATTGCATAGGATATCCACACTCGCAAGTATGTGGTGAATCCTTGACAAAAAAACATGGACTCCTATATGTGTCGTAACTGTACCCAATCCTGACACCTGATGACCCCAATAGAGTCGGTAAACGAGTCAAAGCACAGTACTAGCATATAGAGTCTCAATGATGTTTCAAGTAGTAAGGACTAATGGTGTACAACCAAAACTGCGGACTTTATCCACTCGATAAGTGATAACCACTTGGAAAGTCCGGATAGGGTAGTTCGATCATTCATCGTATGAATATCCATTTGTATGCTTTGAACATCTCTATGTTCCATACCAATGAAACGTGGTACTCGGCATCGCAAATGCTAGTCTCAATCTCGAGCGATCCTTATCCTTATTAACGGACGGCTCAATCGACTAGGAACTGTTTAGAATATACAGTGACTATAAGATGTGTTTCATGATAGTCATCCCCATTTACTACCACATCTTACATACACTATAGTATATTCAAGGTCTTTATCAAAACAACAATAGTATATCACAATATAACAATATGAAGAAAGATAAAGTCATTGCCATTAATAAAATGTAAATTATATTAAACAAAGATTGTTTACACAAAGAGTCATCAAAGCACTTAGCCACAAGTTGGCTCACCGGGCACCCACTCTTTCAGAAGAAGCTAATAACAAGAGATAAAATAAAACTCGGTGCACTCAATCTGTGCCTCGGGACCCCTATTTATAGTGTGAGTTCGGACGGTCCGATCCCACCTTCGGATCGTCCGATCTCTGCATGCGTGACACTTGTCCTTGCCAGCACTTTTGATCGTCCAAAGATGCATTTCGGATCGTCCAATCCCAATATTATGTCATCCATGACATCACCAACTAGGACACCTGGCTTGGCATAGTTCGGATCGTCCGAACCATTACTTCGGAACATCCGAACTCCCATAGATAGCCAATCATATTTTATTTCTTATCTTATCTTATCCAATGGAGATCGGATCGTCCGATACCTCTTTGGATCATCCAAACCCCACCCTTACGAACTGGATCAGGGTCTCCTAACTCCACCCCTTCGGATGGTCCGATCCTAGAGTTCGGACCATTCGATCCATCTGAAGCTCAAAGCTCTACCAGACCATTCTTGATCGTTCTGGATCTATTCTCTAAATCTTTAAACCCATTTGATTATCTCTTAATCATGTTTTAGCCAATTAAACATAATTAGGTGATTGATTAACTTAATTCGGAGACGGGTTATGTAGTGACCCGTATCCGGAATTAAGGATTAATTGTAATTAATCCAATGATCATGTTTAGATTAAGTTAAAATATGATTAAGGAAATTCCTGATGGATTAACGAAGTCCGTGAATGGATCTAGAATACTCGAATTATGCCAATAAGGTTCCGAGAAATCATACGATCCGAACCAGGTTCGGAGGATTCGAACTGAGAACGGATCCGAGGATTGGAGGGTCTTAAGAGTTCGGACGATCCAAAGTCAGTTTGGAGGATCCGAACGTGCGTGGCCAGCTGTCTCGGAATAATACTTCATTGGTGACGTCACAGGGATGACTTCGGACGGTCCGATGGTGTAGATCGGAGGCTCCGATCGGAGTCCGGGACAGGTGTGTGGTTACATGCGAAGGTGTTGACGCGTGGCACATAACGGACGGCCCGATGTAAGGATCAGAGGATCCGATCGAATTCGGATGCTCCGAATGTGGGATCAGACGGTCCGATCGTCGCCTATATAAGAGGCAGCCGAGATCATTTCTTCTTGCATCTTTTCCTTCTCTCTTCTTTTCCTTTAACTTGTATTAGGATTTCTAGGCGTCCTATTGGGAATCCGGAAGTGGCGGAGCAAGCTTGGCATCGTAGCGGAGCTGTGCCAAATTTTTGAGGTAGTCGCCATCAGTGGGCTGACGACGGATGCAGGTGTAGCTATGGTCTCCTTAAATTATTTAGGAGTATGCAATAGCTTAGTTAAGGATTTTAGAGCTTAATGAATGATGCATGGGTATTTTCATTGTAGAGTTGATGATAGGCTTGGATCTTAGAGTGGGACTGCTATAACTACCCATAGAAAGGTACGTAAGTACTGACTGATATAGCCAGCGGGTTTGCATGCTTATATGTTGCATTGTGTGCCATATTATTCTGCAGCATGTGCATATCATATTGTTCATGTCCATCTTTTGAGATGATCCATGTAGGGCCGCTCAGCCGTGTTCGAACGGTCGATGTCGAGTGCCCCGCGACCGACGGGTTAGCCGACACTGACATCTGTAGGGCACGGTCCACGTCTGGTAGGAATGAGAAGTGTACGCAGTGGATTGTCCCGGGTTGTACCACTCATATCCTAGGCGCCATTCTGAGTAGTTGTATACAGTTATCCCAGATATGGATACCCTTTCATTTGCATGCATCATATTTGTATGTTTTACCCATATTTACGTATTGAGCTTAGAGCTCACGTCCAGTATTTTCTGTGTATCTGGACACCCCATTTGACGGGGCAGGTGTAGGTGCAGGGTTGAGCACCGGGAGCTTGGAGTAGCCAATGACCAGTGAACACAACAGGATTAGCTGTAGGTTTTTTATTGACCTTTAGGATTATTTAATTTGATTGGGTTGTATAATCGAATTTGTTTAACCGGTTGTATTCTGCCGGTTTGCTTTTGTTTAAGTCTTCCGCAGCGATTTTATTTAATGCATGCTTAATTATGCTCTAACTCTGATTAGGTAGTGGATCCGGGTTGGGTCGCTACATTTATTGGTATCAGAGCAGCATGCAAAGAGACTTGGGATATAGTAATAAGACTTTGGGGTTATACTTTTAGGATTGATGAAACCTTTAAAAAAAACGATGATGAGGCGATTAGGTTGCCCGAATCTTATCATCATCGGCAGGATTTCTAAATATCTGTCTTACGGGATTCCAGCAAGTGCGGACAGGAGCGATGGATCGTGTCCGAGTTTTTGAGACTTCTACTCATATGGATCCTAGCTTTGGATAGAGTACCGGATGCCAGAGGCAGTGGCAGAGGATTGGTTGGGACATACTTGATGCTTGCATCTGTACCGTCCATACCATGATGACACTACTCTGAAGATCCTCTTGTAAGACCGAAAATATTGAATTATTAATTATGGGATTTGAGAATTAAATTTCATATTATGGGCTAATATTGATTTAAGAAGTGAAAGAAATTATAGATTTAATTTTCGAGCCGAAAATATTTAATGTAGAATTTTTCGGATTTTGAGAATTAAATTCCGAGAATTCTTAAATTAAAAGAATAAATATTCGATTTGAATATTTATGGAATTTGAGATTAAATTCCATATTTCGGCAATTAAAGAAGATTAATTGTGAAGATGAAACCCGATCAGGGGTTGATTTGCAAATATCGAAGTTTGAAGGGCTAAAGTGCAAAAGGCCGGGATTATTGATTTAATCTGAATTTATTTCATTTTAATCTGAGTCTATTTAATTTGGGAATATTTAGAGTTTCGATTTTAATTCTAATATTCTTAAATTATTTAGGATTGAAATTGAATGAAAAGAAGGCCGAGGACTGAATTGCAATTAATGAATACTTGAGGGACTAAATTGCAATATTGTTTGAAATTATCTAAATTGAAAATGGATTACTCAGCACACTTACGTGCAAGTAGAAAAGAAAGGAAGGGAAGGAGAACAGAGCAAGTCGACACTTCTCATTTCTTTTGATTTCGATTTGTTCAAAACCCCGTAACTTTTGATCCGATCGTCCGATTTCGATTCCGAAAAGAGTTCTGGAATCCTTGCGACAAAGCCTTCTATTTGATGTAAGTATTTAATCATCTCGGCATGTTTTTAAGAACGAAATTTTGCAGAGATCAGTACTTTGATATCGTTTCATGTTCTTGATCTTATATGTGTTTCGTTGTCGAGACCGGAACGATGATTTATTGTTATATGAACTTCTGAGTATTTCAGCATGTATTTGTATTGTTAGCATACGATTATACCTGCTGATATGAGGAGTATGAATGATATGACTTGATTAGAAGTTGGTAAGAAGATAAAGAAGTTAGCTTCGAATTCGATATTTCGTCGGTTACCGATTTTTAATCGCTAAGCCGTCGATTCGTGTTTTTGGATCGTTTGATAGCCTATGACTGAGATAAGACATTGTTTGAAATGTTATCGATGATATAGAATTTTTATTTCTCAGTTTTAGATGAGTTTCGAAGGCTAACGATTCACGACTCCGAATTGTACCGAATAAAAAGAAGTTGAAGTTTGAAATGATGTTGATTGAATTTATATTGATGATTTTGATTCGATTATGAAATGATTGAATAGAATGAAGTTTGATATGCATGTTTGATGCTATATTTCAGAGTTTAATAGGAGACTATTGACTCAAGAACCTCAACTTGAAACCAAAGAAGAAGTGATCAAGATTGAAGTGAATTTGATTGAAAATTGATTGATATTGAATGAGCAGATTTTCTATGAGTTGTTGTACTTTCTATCCAGAGGTGTAACATGACAAACTCGAGAATGAAAGGTATAATGACGACAACACGAGTTAGGGATTTTGAAACTCAAGAACGACTATTCTTGAGTTGGCCTGCGAAAATCACATACTTGAGATGTTTTGATTATGTTTGATGTTTTCGATCCATCGCAGGTAGTGGATCTTTGATTTTGAGTCGATATGATTGTATATTGAATTCATTCTATGCCAAGGTTGCGGTTAACCTTATTTTCTAGCCCGGAATGGCTACGATAGATGGATATCCATGTCAAGATCGGTTACGAATCTTGATGGCAATGAAGTGATAAGAATCAATTCTTGAGATAAGCGCGCTATATAAATTGAAGTCTTGATTTGGAGTTTGTGTGACGCCCGGGGCTGAAGAGGCAGGGAGTGATCGCCGGTGCCAAGAGGTTGCACGGACAATGACCGGCTCCTGGTAGGCTTCTAGGCGGAGGGAGACATGAATGAACCAATCCCATGCCGGAATGAGAGGAATTCTGAGACTGTGTAGGTATGGGACTACATGGTTGAGGAGGGCTTAAAAGATTTCATATGTACTATTCATATCAAGAAGGTGCATCTTTTTTTTGGAAGCTCATCACATAAGAACTCCAAAGTTAAGCGTGCTTGACTTGGGGCAATTATAGGATGGGTGACCTCCTGGGAAGTTTTACAGGATGCGTATGAGTGAGGACATAAGCATGCTGAAAAGACCCGTCTTGATACAGTGGGGCATTACAAATGGTATCAGAGCCAACCTCTCTTAGTACGGTATGGTTCGGGGACGAACCAAGCGAAAGTTGGTGGGCATGTGACGCCCGGGGCTGAAGAGGCAGGGAGTGATCGTCGGTGCCAAGAGGTTGCACGGACAATGATCGGCTCCTAGTAGGCTTCTAGGCGGAGGGAGACATGAATGAACCGATCACGTGTCGGAATGAGAGGGATTCTGAGACTATGTAGGTATGGGACTACATGGTTGAGGAGGGCTTAAAAGATTTCATATATATTATTCATATCAAGAAGGTGCATCTTCTTTTCGGAAGCTCATCACATAAGAACTCCAAAGTTAAGCGTGCTTGACTTGGGGCAATTATAGGATGTGTGATCCCCTGTAAAGTTTTCCAGGGTGCGTGTGAGTGAGGACATAAGCACGCTGAAAAGACCCGTCTTGATACAATGGAGCATTACAATTTGAGTCGATATATGCGTTATTTTTACTCTATTCTTGAGTTGACATATTTAGAGTAGATATGAATTTATTTAACGCATTTATATGTCGATTATACTGAGAATGATTTCTCATCGGAGTTCATCCGGCTGTTGCTTTGTTTTGTATGTGTGCATTGCAACAGATGGGGCAGGAGCTAGTCTGAGATGACGATGATAGCTCGGGAGCGAGAGTTAGCAAGTGTGGACTCGGGTTTACGATGAAGAATGGTAGTGAGATAGCATCAAACTTGATATGAACCTATAGAATTGAAGCTCACATTTGAGTCTTTGTGTAGCTTGCTCGGTTAATGTTTATTATGTTATTCGATTGATGTATTGAATGCATGATTTGATACTTGAAACTTTATACATGTTGATATGCATGTTTTAGAATTTATAAACCATGATTTGAGTTGATCATGAAGGCATTTGGACTGATGTGCAAGATTTGATAGCAAAATAGTATTGTTGATATTTTTTGGAAATGGCTCCCGCTCGATCGGGTAAATGTTACCGATCGCGCGAGGCCTGTTTTTATCAGGCAGAAACATTGATTTTTCCTGCTCGCTCGATCGGTAAGATTTGACCGATCGAGCGAGACCAAAATTGATGCATACCCGAGAGTTGATGTTTATAGCTCGCTGGATCGGTGAAGTTTGACCGATCGAGCGAGGCTCCGAAATTTAAAAAAAAAATTCTGCTCTTGATTTATTATCTTTTAATTGTTTGATTAATTGTTTAATTAATCATTAGTTGCCCTAAGACGAGATTAGCAATCCGATGTCCTCACTGCTCCAATCGTAGTTGAAGAGATTGTCATAAAGACCTTCATCAGGGAATGCCTCGAGTGGCTAAGGGATGACTGATTTTGAGCGTAAGGTCATTAAATTCATGCAGAACATGGTTTTGCCGGTATGCTTGTATCGATGCATTTGATAAGCACACGGGAAACTTCATGTTCAAAATCATGAATTAGATACAAAAAGAACGCTGACGATAGATCGTGAGCAGGAGAGGTCGACTGACATGCACTGATGCAGAGCATAGTTGGTTAGAGAGCTCGAGTTATTTCTCCGAAAGTCTTGACAAGAGGAGATACCGAGATATTTGGGCAGGTGTTGTGAAAATTTACTCGCAAGCGTACGAGTGTCAAGTTTTAATATAGTGATTTAAATCAGATATCGATCCCACAGGGAGTAAAATGAAAATATTTAGTGCTTGTAATTAAAATAGTCTAAACTTTATCTAGAAAATCAATAATCAAGAATTTTGCAATAAAAATAAATAATCAGTTAAGTTTTGATAGCACGCACACAACTTTCAGAAAAAATCAATCAGAGAAAAATGGTCTAGAGGTATAGATTTCACCTGGTTTCAACAAAAATCAATCATAATTAATTAATCTTCATGAATTTCAGTCAATTAATAGCCAAAAACACTTAAGTTTATTATTTCCCTCTTCCGAGCAACAAATAATGTTTATCAACTACAATTCAATTCCAATATTCCTATTAAGAATTTATCGCAGTGATCTATCACAAAATAATGTTCTTTTTAAAAGCTCTGTTAAAATCATACACTCTCTTGAGCTGTATAAATAATTAACAGTGTAGTTTCTAATGTCCTATTCAAAATCCCCTCTCCCGAGCAATGATTTCAAATAAATATAACAAATCAATTATTGATCAGATAATTGAAAAGACAATCAATTCTAGAAACAACAATTAATCTAGAAACAAAACTCAATTCAATAAAATCAAAAATTCATGAAAGCGTCTACACCAGGTTCCATCTGACCTCTAGACTCTAAAAATTTAGTTCATAATAAAATTCTGAATAAAATAATAATTCATAAATTCAAGCATATTCAGAATAAAATAAAAGATAAGAAACAAATCCGTAGATGCGACGCCGTATCCGGACTCTCGATCTCCGTCTTTGTTCTTCAAGTTAAGCTCCAGAAATCCTCCAGAAATCTCACGATCAAATCCTTGTTCTCTGATATGCGTATGATTTGTTGTGGCGGCTCCTCCTCCTTTCCTTCAAAAATTAATTCCTTTTATATCGCTTGCACAAAAGCCCAATAAAAGCCCATAAAAATAATTGCCTAAAATATTTGAACGCTGAAATCTTGATCAGGGCGGGCGCTCAGTTGATGGAGCGGGCGCGCTTCAATTTCGACTTCAATTCTCTAGCCTTTCCAAATCTTGCGCGATAGCACTTGTGAAGGCGCGCTAAAAAGAAGCGCTAATATTTGGCCCAATGAAAAGCCCAATATTATTCCTTCTTCTCTTATCTCACTGATCGTTTCTTTTCTTCTTTTCTTTCTCAATTCTTTTCTTTTAATTTTCTCTTCTTTTCTTATCTTTCTTCACTTTTCCAAATAAAATCAATAATTCTCTGTAAGCACAAAAATAACAAAATACCCACATAAATCTGCTCGAAACAAATATTTAACAATTAAAATCATATATAAATTAAGTGTATAAAATACACTTATCAAATACCCCCAAACTTAGACTTTTGCTAGTCCCGAGCAAAACAATTCATAACTTCCAAAAACTCAAATCATCATAAATTCACAAGAATAGTCAAGAAATATTATGGAGCAATGACATCAACAATAATTTCAAAAATATCAAATCCAATCTCATCCAACCTACTAACACTTGAAAATTTCAATCATAACAAAATAACCGCATATACTCACAATCTTCGCAACTCAAGTTCAAAACACCATTCTCCAAGTTCAATTCACACATTCATAGATCATGAGGACTTTTCAAGTATCATAGGATCAAATTTAGGATATTAATCAAAAACACTCACAATTAGGTAAATGCAAAGAATAATAGTATGTGCGTGTTTCGATCAAAATTCATAATCATTAAAAGCATCAATCAACAGTCCATAGGCTAAATTCTCGCAACTCTTCTCCACTATTATATTGGGCAACTGAGACTCGGTCAATAGGACTTAATTGGCTCATAATGTAAGGCCTGGCTCATGGCTACAAACAAAGGATAAGGATTAAAAAATAAGGAGTAATTTATAATTTTATGCTCAATTTAACTTCAACTCCTTTCATTCACAATTTCACACTTAATTTTTTTTTTCAATTCACTTCACTGATTCAACTTTTTCTCACAATTTTTTCAATTTTTTTTTCTTTCTTTCTACTACCTCTTTCATTTTTTTCTTTTCAATTCACCACCACACCAGTCCTTTTTCTCACAAATAAAACTAGGAGCATAAAACATTTTAGCATTCAAATTACTCACTTAAAGGTATAAAATAGTGTATAGGCTATTCAGGTACACTACAAAAAAAAAAGAGTATTAGAACCGGTTATTTTTTTACCTTTAAAAGCGTTTGTGACCGCTGCTACGTTTTTTGAAGCGGTTTCGACACCGCTGCTGATATTAGCGGTGCTAATAGCAACTCAATCGGTACCTCAAACCGGTGGTGAAAGTATAAAAACCGATTCGGTAGACGTTGTTTACAAGCGGTCAAACCCGCTTGTGTAGAACATATATTACAGCGGTTACAACCGCGTCTGTAGGGAATTTTTAGAAGCGTTTCAAACGCTTGTGTGGCCAATTTATTCCATCGGTTCTTAACCGCTGGTGTAGGATATATATTGCAGCAGTTGTACCCACTTTGGTTGGTGTCATTTACAAGCGTCTTAACCGCTCCTGCAATACCTTTATACATGCGGTTTTGGAACCGGCTGTGTTGATTCTATATTGAAGCGGTTACAAACCGGGAAGTTTACTAAATTTTAAGAACGATTTTAACCGCATCTAAAACCTTCTCCTGTAAACAATTACCTAGAATTTGTTGAAGTGGGGGAAAAAAATTATTTATGCACGTTTCTTAAATAAATATATCAAACCTAACTGCAATACCAAATCAATTCTTGATCAACTTTCACTTAATAAGAACAAGTTCATTATCATTCACAAAATATGAAAATACAATTTTGAGTGCAAACTAAAACTCTCTTCACAATGATAGAGTACTGTCAACTAAAAGTCTTCTCCAAAAAAAACAAACATACAAAGAAAATGCATCTAATTTTGATTCATGCAAAACCATAGCATTTTAACATCTCAACTTGTAACTCCTCGTCGAAGCATAATAAGTGTACCATATTCCACAAGCAAGTAGTCTTTAAATGGTCCAATGCATTCTTCGACAAAACAAAGTCTGCATATGTTAAGACATCCGCAGTAAGTAAATAAGAACAATATGAGAAACACAAGAGAAATGTTGATAATAAATTGCATTTTGAAAGTTGAACAAAAAAAATTAAACAGCACTTACATCTCATACATATACCCCATACAACCTTCTCAACTCCCATAACACACATAGAACTTGACCTGTAAAATTGACAGCAAGATAATCACCAGATTCCAAAAAGTTTGTTTGATACTTACTTTTACATTAAAATTTTCAATCACTAAAATCAAAATATGTTGAACTGGTCCTCCCCTTATACAGACACTATTATTCATCATACCATTGCCATTCATCATTTTAAGAACCATTTATTTGAGACTGATGTGCAGCTTTCATAAACTATTCAAGGATGTTGCGCATTAACTCATGTGTCGAAAAGAGCAGAAAATATGAGAAACAAAAGAGAAATTAAATTGTAAAAGAAACTTTCACAATCGGGTATCAAGAATTACATTCTAAACATTATAATTTAAAAACCACTATGATATATGATCTACTTTTGTTGGAAGGATCATTTTAGTATGTATTTCATACGGATTAGTCATTGAAGGAAGCAAGAACATGCAAAAGACCCTGACAAAAATATTTGTTCCAGAGAACCAACCTCATTCATTCGATTCAAAATTCCCTTTGGTTATTATCCGATTCTGATGGAGGGGAGCGTCTACGAGTGTTTCTTCAGAAGCTGATTGAGTATTAAGTTGTTGTTGCATGATATTTACCAACATAGCTGCCATCTACGAAGAATGAACAAAGTTGCTTACATGTAATTAATCATAAAAGATATTTGAAACTTCTTTCGTTGGTATGAAAAATGATGTTACTTGTGTCGGTAATGATTCAGGTCCACGAGATCCTCCGGCATTTCCAGACATCATATTTTGCATAATCTGTGCAAAATTTTGCATTTGATTGGATTGCATTTGTGTTCTCATTTGCTCCATTTCCATTTGTCGTCATTCTTCTTGCTCCTTCATCTCTTTAATTTGTTCACTCATTGCCTTTAATTGTTCTGTGAAATCTGAGGAAGACTGGTAATCTTGTCTGTACATCGTGGTGCATTTACATTGCTCCGAAAAAACTTGGCTAGGCAGTGCACCAGCTCCTAAACATCGAACCCGACCAGAATGCTCATTTCCAAAAACCTCGCTACATAGAAAGAATATATTTAATTCTCAACAATATGTAATAGCTTTACTAAAATAAAATGAAATTAGAACTGAATTATTACCGAAATGCCTCTTCGTGCACTTCTATTGGTTGTATTCCCTCGGGTTTATCTTCGAGGTGACGATTCACAGTGTCTTGAAGCAAATCCTTTTAAAAAAATTATTGATAATATTTGGAAAAAATTTAAAATACAATTTCAAACGTGAAATATATCATTACCACAACCCGTATTGCCTCATCGTCAACCGGAGCACCTCCTTTCTTTCTACTTCTTCGACTCAAGTGGAGTATTTCAATACGACTCGGTTTTCTACCATTCTCTTGAAACTAAGGTAACAAATCATCATTTAATACCAAGTTGACAACATAAATTCATATATTTGTGCGATTATTTATGGATCTAACTTACACATTCATTCCCTCATAAAAACTAACTTGATAAATTATGTCTCGTGTCACCAGTTCTAAAATGCTCTAAATAAGCCAAATTTAATGTCCAGTAACAGTAAGCAACAAAATGTAAGTACAAAAGGTCTTACAAACTTTTTGTAAGGTCCAAATACACTAAACTCACTTACGATGATTTTTAAATAATTTTTATGGTTTTATGCCATAAATTATTTAAGTTATGATTTAATGATTATGGTTTCAGGATATAATTATTTTATGTTTAACGCTTTCAATTAAGTTTATGATTTCAGGGCGAGTTTGATTCTGGATTCATGGAACGAGACTAACCTATGCACGAGATCGTAAGAAATATTATTACGAGAATTTCAAGTATAATATTCATATGTTTATAATGTACGAACCAAGAAAGGAAATATTATCAGCCCGAGTCGAGACGTGTTGGGCTGACTGCGTTTTAGTAGCCGACACACATTACGTATTGAATTTTGATTATTGCACTCAACCACCACTTACCCCATCATCAATTGCATGTCTCCTTGACTTAATCATTCCTTCACTTCACATTTCCTTCATCACTTTCTGCTTCCTTCTTCTTCTTGGTTCATCAATCGATTTCTTCAAGATCTTCACCATCCAAGTTCCAAATCTCGTTCGTGCCATGGTTAGCTTGTTGCCAAAAATCCGGATCAACTCCATCTTCATTTCAAGGCAAGTTTTTCAACTAGTATTTTAAGGTTTTGAAACCCATTCAAGATTATAATTATTTTTATATGAAAATATGTATGTTGAGATATGTATGCATGATTTTAAAGAATTTCAAGAGCATGAAGTTTAGATTTTAAGGGTTTGAAGAGCATGTTATGTGATAGTATGAAATCGTGAAGTATACGTCGTTCTTGTCATGTTCTTGAATTTGATTCAAGAGCTACATGTTTCATCTAAGTTTTTATGTGTTCTTGAAGTTTCAAGGGATGTTTTATTTAAAGGATATAGCTGGAGGAGTAGAAAATATCATATTTTGAATTATTGAATTAGTATGAGTGAAAGTTTTGAAATGTTACGTATGTTAGATTGTTCTGGATTAGCGGCACTTGTTACTATTTTGAAGATCAAAATTAGTGTATTGATCCAAATGATATGAGGCCAATTGTATTTGAAAAACAACTTATTTATCTACAACTTTAATGTTTTGAGTTTTGTCAAAATCATTTTGGAAGATTGGTCAAAATCATCCCAAAGTGTGTCAAGTGTGTTGATTTCCCGGCAGTGACACATCTGGGGAGAATGAGCATAACTTTTTACTGAAAATTCCAATTAAGGTGCAGTTTTCGGCATTAGAAAGCCAAGATCAAGGGCTAAAATTTCCTGTTTACCACGTTTCCGAATTCTGACTGAAAAATAGAGTTTAAGAATGAACAAGCAGACCCATTAGCAGGGTATGCGCGCCCGCGCCCGAAAAGTAGCGCCCCCGCGCATGGCCTTCTGATTTGAAGATTTATTTATGTTATTTTGGGGTCCTAAATTCATGGTTATGATCTTTAAAGGCTTATAAAGTATATTTAAGAATTCTTATGAAAAAAGTTTCAAGTTTTAAGTCAAGAACGACTTACGTGGATCGATTACGTTATGTGACGCATGTACATGTCTATGTTTCATTCATGAAACCTATGTTCAATATAAAAGTATGATTTTTATCACTTATGACGTGCATGAAGTTATCGAGTAAAGTTTAATGTTATTGAAATGAAAGTTATGACAGAAATTACGATGATATGATGATGCTTCATAAGAAAATGATATGTTATAATGATATGATGATGAAATGAAAGATGATGAAGCATGAATGAATAATTTTATGATGAAGCATGAAGATATGATATGTTAATGCATGAAAATATTTTGATGTTTTATGTGTCTTTGTGGTGGCAATACGGTACTGGTACTCCGGTTTGGGCTCCGGAGGGACCTTTCCAAATATGGCTCAATGTACGGGTTAGGTCCTCCGGGATGAGCTCCGGAGGGGCCTCCGAAAATGAAAGAATATTATGAGGCGTAATGCCATATGATTGTTGATCAACAAGAAAAGATGAATATGCCCATTATGACGGTTGCCACAATTTCGCATAATTCGTCACCAAATGATAAGTTTATATTATGTTATGTTATGTTACGTTTAATTGATAATTGAAATCTCATGATTTTTATTGCATACTCTTGCTGAGTCTTTAGACTCACTATACTTGAATGGTGCAGGTAATAAGGAAGACATTTATGCATATGTCGACGAGTTCAATGCCGGACATGAAAAAGAGCAAGGAGTCGGACCGACGGGCGATGCATGAGTGTGTTATGTGATGAGTGTGTTACGTACTGAGTATGTTTGTGTCAAGTTAATAAACTAAATGTTGTTAGGTTGATTGAAGAAAATACGCTTTAATTGTTTCAAATTGTTATGATTTGGTTTGTAAACTATTTTGAAATGTTTTTAAGTAAGGTTTGATGTATGCATACATCTTTCAAAAATTTTCTTTTCCGCACAGTGTTTTATGGTCATGTTAGTTTGGTAACATCTTCATCGGTTGAGGGCGTTACAGTTTGGTATCAGAGCAGTTCGCTCTGGGTTTTCTTAAAACACTCATGCATACTTGCCACGACTCCAACGCTCCGTCTTCATGTCTGTAAGTTATGATGTTTATTCGATCATGTGTATGATAATGCGATGAGATAATGTATGCATGTTACATGTTAAAGTATATTTACGTATTGAATTGTGACTGAGCGGTGTGGATAATATTGGACTTTAGGACTATGGCATCACGTAGGGGAAATAACACCAACACCAACGCCAATGCCGCTAACAACAACCATAATGATTGCGGGCCAGATAGTGAGAACAATCAAAACAACCAGTTTTTGACGGGATTAACTGCTCTGCTTCAAGAGCAAATCCGTGCTCAGGGAGCTCAAATCCAACAGTTGCTTCAAGCCCAGACAGCTAATGCCGGAAATAACCATCCTGTGGCTAATCAAAACCCTATCTACAAAAGGTTCTTAGAGTTGGGACCACCTGAGTTCAAAGGAGAGACTGATCCTTTGATTGCGGAACAATGGTTCCAAGCTATGGAGACTGCTTTTGAATTCATGCAGATCACGGATGCAGATAGATTGAGATGTGCTACCTATATGTTCCGTGATGACGCTCGTGTTTGGTGGAATGGAGCCAAAGCAGCGTTGAACCGAACCACCCTTACTTGGAATGGATTCAAGGATGTGTTCTACGGCAAATATTTCACGGTGAGCACGCGAAACAGGTTGGATAGAGAGTTTTTGGAGATCCGTCAAGGAAACATGTCAATTGCGGAGTATGTAAAGAAGTTTGAAAGGGGAAGATACTTTGTACCGATGATTTCTGGTGATCCTGCTGAAGAGTTGAAACATTTCACAGAAGGATTAAATGCCTTCATCAGAAAGGATGTTAGACTAAGTGGAGCGAAAAATTACAAAGATGCGGTGGATCAGGCCATGCTGTCCGAAAAGGACAGAAACGACATTATCAGAGAGTCACAAGCAAAAAGATCTAGTTATCAGAATCGGGACCAACAAGGAAATGCTAACAGAAAGAGACCGTACCAAGCCCCACCCCAACACCGACCATACCAACAGCAGCAGCATCGACCTCAGGGGCAGAAACAATTGGCTCTACCAGCACCAAAACCGGCGATTGCACCAACAGCTTGTCAAAAATGTGGAAAACTTCACTCAGGTCAATGCATGGCAGGGACTGGAGTATGTTTCCTTTGCAAAAATCCAGGGCACTATCGAAAAGATTGCCCTCAATCCAAAGAACCAGTAAGAGGACGAGTTTTTGCAATGGCACATGATCAAGTGGATCCGAATACAGCTATAGTTACAGGTATGATTAATGTTTCCAGTAATCCCGCTCATGTCTTAATTGATACTGGAGCTACACATTCATTCATATCTGTTGAATTTGTTAATAAATCGGGTTTAGTACCGGATAAGTCAATATCGAGATTTAGTATATCCTTTCCTTCAGGGGAAGAATTGAGTAGTGATTTGATCATCAGAGGATGCAGTATACAGATGCAAGGTCATGAGTTGTATGCTGATCTTATTATCCTCAAAATGTCGGACTTTGACGTGATATTTGGTATGGATTGGTTGTCTTGTTACGAGGCTACCATAGACTGTAAATGGAGGACGGTTTCCTTGAAAACTAAGGATGGAGAAACGTTTCTATTCCATGCCACACCGAAAAATAATTCATCTCTTTTAATTTCAGTAGGTAATGCCCGGAACCCAACCAACTTCCAAAGCACCATACAGATTAGCACCGACTGAAATGAAAGAATTGAAGGAGCAACTACAAGAGCTACTCAATAAAGGCTTTATTAGACCGAGTATATCGCCTTGGGGTGCACCGGTATTGTTTGTCAAGAAGAAAGATGGGTCTATGAGACTGTGCATCGATTATAGAGAGCTGAATCGAGTAACAGTGAAGAACAAATATCCACTGCCAAGGATTGATGATTTGTTTGATCAGTTACAAGGGGCAGTAGTATTCTCCAAGATCAATTTGAGATCAGGTTATCACCAATTGAAGGTGAAAGATGAAGATATTCATAAGACGGCTTTCAGGACTCGTTATGGCCAATACGAGTTTTTAGTCATGCCATTTGGAGTTACCAATGCACCGGCAGTATTCATGGATCTTATGAACAGAGTGTTCCAGCCTTTCTTGGATCAGTTTGTCATTGTATTCATAGATGACATATTGATTTACTCTCGTAGTTTCGATGAGCATCGTCATCATCTAACTACAGTCTTGCAGGTTCTGAAAGAAAAACAATTGTTTGCTAAGTTCAGTAAGTGTGAATTTTGGCTGGAACAGATTGCATTTTTGGGTCACATAGTTTCGGCTAAGGGAATAGAGGTTGATCCAGCAAAGATAGAAGCAATTAAAAATTGGGTTACTCCAAAGAATGCTACAGAGATACGGAGTTTCTTGGGATTAGCGGGTTACTATAGGAGATTCATTCAGGATTTCTCCAAGATAGCGCTGCCACTAACGTCATTAACTCGCAAAAGTGTGAAGTTTGAATGGTCTAATCAGTGTGAGAAAAGCTTTTTAGTGTTAAAGAAAAAGTTGATGACAGCACCAGTACTAGCCATACCAGAAGGAACAGGTCGATTCGTAATTTATACAGATGCTTCCAAGAGTGGATTAGGGGCTGTCTTGATGCAAGATGGAAAGGTGATAGCATATGATTCACGACAGTTGAAGATTCATAAAAAGAATTACCCTACCCATGACCTTGAATTGGCAGCAGTTGTCTTCGCACTCAAACTGTTGAAACATTACCTTTATGGTGAAAAGTGTCAGATTTTCACTGATCATAAGAGTTTGAAGTACTTCTTCACCCAGAAGGAGTTGAACATGAGGCAGAGAAGATGGCTCGAATTGGTGAAAGATTATGACTGTGATATTAGCTACCATCCCGGTAAAGCTAATGTAGTAGCAGATGCATTGAGTCATAAATCTGCAACCTTGAACAGAATGACAACTCAACAAGAGTTGATTGCAGATTTTGAACGACTCAGATTGAAAGTAGTTGAGCCGATGGAAGTTTGTGACCTATCAGCCTTAACAATGGTTCCAAGTTTGCTCGACAAGATTCGAACAGGTCAGGCTTCAGACCAGCAATTATTAACTTGGAAACTTAAAGATGAAGCTAAAGGGGGTGCATTGTATACAGTGAAGGATGGGATCGTGCATCACAAAGGGCGAAAGTGGGTACCAGCAGTAGATTCACTGAGGGAAGATGTGATGACTGAGGCTCACACTGTACCATATTCTATTCATCCAGGGAGTACAAAGATGTTCAAGGATTTACAGATGCTATACTGGTGGCCAGGTATGAAGAAAGACATCGTTAAGTTTGTTAGCGAATGTTTGACATGTCAACAGGTCAAAGTTGAACATCAAAGGCCAGCAGGACTTCTGAAACCATTACAAATTCCCACTTGGAAATGGGAAGATGTCACCATGGACTTTGTGATTGGACTGCCAATTACACAACGAAGAATGAATTCAATATGGATAATAGTTGACAGGTTGATGAAGTCAGCTCACTTTTTACCAGTTAGAAACAACTTCTCGATGAATCAATATGCAGAGATGTATATTCGAGAGGTAGTTAGATTGCATGGAGTTCCAGCAAGGATAGTCTCTGACAGGGATCCCAGGTTCACATCGAACTTTTGGAAGAGTCTACATCATGGATTGGGGACAAAGTTAGCCTTCAGTACAGCTTTTCATCCACAAACAGATGGACAATCTGAGCGAGTGATTCAGATACTGGAGGATTTACTTAGGGCTTGCATGATTGACTTCGGAGGAAATTGGGAATCGAAGTTGCCTTTAGTGGAGTTCACATATAACAATAGTTATCAAGCTACTATTGGAATGGCTCCTTATGAAGATTTGTATGGGAGAAAGTGTAGGACTCCATTGCATTGGGATGAAGTTGGAGAAAGAGCTATATTGGGGCCAGAAATAGTGCAACAGACAATCAACTTGATAGCAAAAGTCAAGGACAGAATGTTGACAGCACAGATTCGACAGAAAAGCTACGCCGATAAGAGGCGCAGAGACTTGGAGTTTCAGGTAGGTGATCATGTGTTCTTGAAAGTGTCACCTTGGAAAGTAGTTTTGAGATTTGGGAAGAAAGGAAAGCTGAGCCCGAGATATATAGGACCTTTCGAGATCCTAGACAAGGTTGGATCAAGAGCTTATCGATTAGCATTGCCTCCAAATCTAGAAGGAGTACACGACGTCTTCCATGTCTCGATGTTGAGGAAGTATATCTCAAATCCTTCCCATGTCATTTGTCATGAACCAGTTCAGTGGACGCAGACTTGTCATATGAAGAGGTACCTATCCAAATTTTGGATACACAAGTCCGAAAGTTGAGAAACAAAGAGATCAAGATGGTAAAGGTCTTATGGCGCAATCAATTAGTGAAAGAGGCTACTTGGGAGACTGAACAAGATATGCGTAGCCGATACCCAAAATTATTTGGTGAGTCGAATTTCGAGGACAAAATTCTTTTAAGGAGGGTAGAGTTGTAAGGTCCAAATCCACTAAACTCACTTACAATGATTTTTAAATAATTTTTATGGTTTTATGCCATAAATTATTTAAGTTATGATTTAATGATTATGGTTTCATGATATAATTATTTTATGTTTAACGCTTTCAATTAAGTTTATGATTTCAGGGCGAGTTTGATTCTGGATTCATGGAATGAGACTAACCTATGCACGAGATCGTAAGAAATATTATTACGAGAATTTCAAGTATAATATTCATATGTTTATAATGTACGAACCAAGAAAGGAAATATTATCAGCCCGAGTCGAGACGTGTTGGGCTGACTGCGTTTTAGTAGCCGACACACATTACGTATTGAATTTTGATTATTGCACTCAACCACCACTTACCCCATCATCAATTGCATGTCTCCTTGACTTATTCATTCCTTCACTTCACGTTTCCTTCATCACTTTCTGCTTCCTTCTTCTTCTTGGTTCATCAATCGATTTCTTCAAGATCTTCACCATCCAAGTTCCAAATCTCGTTCGTGCCGTGGTTAGCTTGTTGCCAAAAATCTGGATCAACTCCATCTTCATTTCAAGGCAAGTTTTTCAACTAGTATTTTTAGGTTTTGAAACCCATTCAAGATTATAATTATTTTTATATGAAAATATGTATGTTGAGATATGTATGCATGATTTTCAAGAATTTCAAGAGCATGAAGTTTAGATTTTAAGGGTTTGAAGAGCATGTTATGTGATAGTATGAAATCGTGAAGTATACGTCGTTCTTGTCATGTTCTTGAATTTGATTCAAGAGCTACATGTTTCATCTAAGTTTTTATGTGTTCTTGAAGTTTCAAGGGATGTGTTATTTAAAGGATATAGCTGGAGGAGTAGAAAATATCATATTTTGAATTATTGAATTAGTTTGAGTGGAAGTTTTGAAATGTTACTTATGTTGGATTGTTCCGGATTAGCGGCACTTGTTACTATTTTGAAGATAAAAATTAGTGTATTGATCCAAATGATATGAGGCCAATTTTATTTGAAAAAACACTTATTTATCTACAACTTTCATGTTTTGAGTTTTGTCAAAATCATTTTGAAAGATTGGTCAAAATCATCCCAAAGTGTGTCGAGTGTTTTGATTTCCCGGCAGTGACACATCTGGGGAGAATGAGCATAACTTTTTACTGCAAATTCCAATTAAGGTGCAGTTTTCGGCATTAGAAAGCCAAGATCAAGGGCGAAAATTTCCTGTTTACCACTTTTCCGAATTCCGATTGCAAAATAGAGTTTAAGAATGAACAAACAGACCCATCAGCAGGGTATGCGCGCCCGCGCTCGAAAAGTAGCGCCCCCGCGCATGGCCTTCTGATTTGAAGCTTTATTTATGTTATTTTGGGGTCCTAAATTCATGGTTATGATCTTTAAAGGCTTATAAAGTATATTTAAGAATTCTTATGCAAAAAGTTTCAAGTTTTAAGTCAAGAACGACTTACGTGGATCGATTACGTTATGTGATGCATGTACATGTCTATGTTTCATTCATGAAACCTATGTTCAATATGAAAGTATGATTTTTATCACTTATGACGTGCATGAAGTTATCGAGTAAAGTTTAATGTTAATGAAATGAAAGTTATGACAGAAATTACGATGATATGATGATGCTTCATAAGAAAATGATATGTTATAATGATATGATGATGAAATGAAAGATGATGAAGCATGAATGAATAATTTTATGATGAAGCATGAAGTTCATGCATCAACATATCATAAGAAAATGATATGTTATAATGATATGATGATGAAATGAAAGATGATGAAGCATGAATGAATAATTTTATGATGAAGCATGAAGATATGATATGTTGATGCATGAAAATATTTTGATGTTTTATGTGTCTTTGTGGTGGCAATACGGGACTGGTACTCCGGTTTGGGCTCCGGAGGGACCTTTCCAAATATGGCTCAATGTACGGGTTAGGTCCTCCGGGATGAGCTCCGGAGGGGCCTCCGAAAATGAAAGAATGTTACGAGGCGTAATGCCATATGATTGTTGATCAACAAGAAAAGATGAATATGCCCATTATAACGGTTGCCACAATTTCGCATAATTCGTCACCAAATGATAAGTTTATATTATGTTATGTTATGTTATGTTACGTTTAATTGATAATTGAAATCTCATGATTTTTACTGCATATTCTTGCTGAGTTTTTAGATTCACTATACTTGAATGGTGCAGGTAATGAGGAAGACATTTATGCATATGTCGACGATTCAATGCCGGACATGAAGAAGAGCAAGGAGTCGGACCGGCGGGCGATGCATGAGTGTGTTATATGATGAGTGTGTTACGTACTGAGTATGTTTGTGTCAAGTTAATAAACTAAATGTTGTTAGGTTGATTGAAGAAAATACGCTTTAATTGTTTCAAATTGTTATGATTTGGTTTGTAAACTATTTTGAAATGTTTTTAAGTAAGGTTTGATGTATGCATACATCTTTCAAAAATTTTCTTTTCCGCACAGTGTTTTATGGTCATGTTAGTTTGGTAATATCTTCATCGGTTGAGGGCGTTACACTTATGTTCCAATGTCGGAATACTTGTACGTCCTTGTGCATGGGTCCCTTTCTTTTTATTCGCATTTTCTCTGTTGATTTTTGAAATTTTCTGGCAAATAAGTTCAGAATAAGATAACATCCACAATCACATGTCAAACACAATTAATACAAGTTCTACCTCCGTAGACTTCCAATAGTCACACAAAACTTCCAAATGTGAGATGTCAGCCCGTGAGGAACGGGTTGAATTTGAACTAGTTCTTCAAATGGAATATTTGGATCATAAGATGTAGCTTTCACTTCAATCCTCCATCTCCTCCAAGCAGCACCCATCATTTGCATTATAACACCTCTATGGAGATTGGGGATATCAAAACGGTCCTGCAAAATAATAGGAAATTTGTTAGTGTTTGCAGTAAAAATTTGAAATTAAATACTTAGCATCTAACTCACAGTAACACTCTTCCATGCAGCATTCAAACGATTTCTCGTCATTCTTCTCCAATCTAAATAGTGCAGTGGTAGGGCATTTCCATTTCGTGCAATAGTCCCAATAAAGTTTGCAAGTGTGGCTTGTAGATCACCATAAGGTTGTCCCCTTTCATTGAATTTCACTATGAGCAAGCGATCAGGTTGTAATTCATGAATATCCCTCATAATTGTCTTGCCGCGTCTTCTTTGTTGTGCTTCGGATGAAAGCATCTCCTCACTTTCATCTGAAAATAAAACTCAAAAGACAATTTTCACTCGGTGGCTGTAAATTTAATAATGCACCAATGGTGAATTTTGTTACCTTGGTCATTATCGTTCTCATTCTGTGACTCCAATGGTGAATTCAGTGTTGTGTCTTGTGCTTCATTTTCATCACCTCCTCTGCCACTTGATTCTTCTGCCCCTAGGTCGTCTTCTTCGACTATTTTCAATTAATTTCCGCATTCTTTTGTTTGCCATTATTTAAGTTTACCTACAACAAAAAATTACAACTGTGGTAAGTTAATAGCAAGTCTGGGGGAGGGACAACCCTAATATAATCATGGTTCCCACTCCATTAAAACGCACGTAGCCATTGTGCACCACTACATTATTAACAATGGCAACAATAAAACTATCCTAGAAAGCGTTTCAACAATCACGACATTTAATAAATTTTAATTAATGTCAATCACCAAAACTAAATAGTAGCCCAAACGTGGCAAATCAATCAACTGTAAAGAGTGAGCAAACAAAATTTCAATCCAAAATTTTGAGTCCTCGTTTTCTGTAAACCAAATTAAACAGAGAATGAAAGAGATGAAGAGCATAAAGACAATACAATCAATCACATAGCGAACAAATGCCCAGTCCTCCTAGTAGCATAATCAATCAGATAATACAAACATCAAAGTCAAGATCCCAGAAATCTTAAAGAAAAAATTAAATCTTTAAACTATAGATGAAGCAGATAAAAACTACCTTATGAACAAACTCAGAAATCGATAACGGCTGTGCAAGACGGCGACGCCGGGCAAGTGAAGGTGTACCGGGACAGAACCAAAGGGGAAATTGGGAGGGATTGTGAAACCTCTGAGGGCACTAGGCGTGGGATGGGATTGAGCGGGAATGGGAAATTAGGGGCGGGAATGTGACGCGGCAAGTAAAATTAAGGTGAGTTATTTATAAATAGTTTATTATTATTATTATTATTATTATTATATATGTTTGTGATAATAGTTTTTAAATATCCTTAATATATGATTTTAGATCTAATTAATTTATTTATATTATTTCATTATGACAGCAAATATTTTATATATGATTATGTTACTAGTGTAGCAAGTATATTGTTTAAGGTTTTAAAAAACGCGACTTGCGTCGAATCTTAAGAGCGAAGCTTCAAACTTTATAAACTTGAACCAAATATTAAATCAAAATACATCAAACTTTATAAACTTGAACAAGATATGATCTTAAATCTAAATATATTTATCTTATTTCAATCTGATTAACATTCTTTACATATTTTTTACAAAATTTTATATATGATTATGTTTCAGGTTTAACAAGTATATTGTCCAACATCTTCAAAATAATAAATAGCATCGAATCTTGTGAGCGAAACTTCAAACTTAATTTATAAACTTAAACTTGATATGATGTTAGATGTAAATTTATTTTTATTATTTTAATGTGATAGCAAAAATTTTATATATGATTATGTTATTAGTTTAGCAAGTATGTTGTCCAAGGTTTTAAAAAACACGACTCACATCGGATCTTAAGAGTGAAGCTTCAAATTTTATAAACTTGAATTAGATATAATCTTAAATCTAAATGTATTTATATTATTTCCATCTGCCTTCAAATAGGAACAGTTAGGGGTGCAAACGAGCCGAGCTACTTGTGAGTAGCTCGGTCAAAGCTCGAGTCGAGCTCGATTTGATCGAACTCGAGTAGCTGGAACATACAATCGAGCTTGAGTCGAGCTTTAAATGTATGTGCTCGACTAGCTCGTGAGCTTTTCGATAAGACACATATATAAAAAAATATATAATATAAATATATATATATATATAATATTATATTTATATATTTATTTATAATATTTATATGTTATATTTATTTCTTATATTTATATATTTATTTAACATATATAATATTATAATTATTTATTTATTTAAGAAGGAATAACGTCATCATTAAGGAGAAGGAAAAATATATATTTAACAAAGTTTAAATTTATGAATCAATTTTTTTAAATGGTGATTCAGTTTTTAATGTATATGTCAAACAATAATATTCGTGTTACATTTTTTCAAAAAGGGTTGACCCCGAAGAGGACCCCATCCCACATGAGTCAGAGGCTCATTGGTTCATATGGGGGTTAAATCGAGGGATGTGCACGAGTAGGCAGGAACCTGAGGGAGGGAACAACATGGTCCAACCCCCAGAGCATACCCCCAAATATTTCAATGAGGAATATGCTCCACACGAGGATCGAACCCGCAACGCTGGGAAATTTCTTCCCACGTCACCTCAGGCCTTACCAACTCGCCTATGCCCCTGTGGGCATTCGTGTTACATTTTCCATCAAATGAAATGGTCATCAACTAACAATGTAAAACAATAATATTTCTGTTACATTTTCATCATTTACTTCATTAATTTAATTTCTTGGAGGGGAAAATACGTAACTAACACTACTTTAAATCCCTATACTCGCATCGAGACATAATATGGCTGGCATTACCATTTGCTTCATCATTACCTGTATTAATTCTTGACAAAGAACTAGTTTCTTCAACCGGATATGACCCACCAAATCAATAAACTCTGGGTTTAATTGCTGCCGATGCATTCTCGGTTTCTTTTCCCTCGTGCAATGGCCTATATTCGGTGTTAAATCAACTTCAAGATCATCTCCTACCACAATCTTTTTCATTTCATTTTGCTCATTATCTGGATGGAGTTGGTGGTCAACTTTGATTGGCACAAATCTTGAACTCTCACCAGAGCAGCTAACACTTCGTACTGTTTGATCGTCTCTTTTACAGAAAATCTTGAAACTTTGTGATATAATCGATTCGTTTCTTCTCCACGATCGCTCGTGCTTCAGTTCGTTCATGAGCATCTTTTGGAATCATACAGCCTGTTGAGCACTTTAACCTGCATAAAGACATACAAACACTACAAATACACCAAATACTTACTGAATTCAGAAAAACAAACCCAAAATTACATGCTACTGCAACCAAAAAGTATCCGAAATTAAAATATTCAAAACAGAAACTACTACCAACACAACAAGATCAATATGCAACCAAAAAGTAGAAGGCATACAAACACTACAAATACACCATATACTTACTGATTTCAGAATAAAAATAACCAAAATTACACGCTACTGCAACTAAAAAGTTTTTGAAATTCAAATATTCAAAACAGAAACTACTACCAACACAACAGGGATCAATATGCAACCAAAAAGTAGAAAGCATAAAACACTAAAAATACACAAAATTCTTACTGATTTCAGAAAAAAAAACAAACCCCAAAATTACACGCTACTACAACCAAAAATATCTGATCAAATCTTCAAAATTGATACCACTACCAACACAACATGATCAATATTCAACCAAAACTTTCATCATCAGTTTCATTGTTCACAGTTGGAACAACACCAACAGTTGATCCCTCTACATCATCTCTAAGTAACTCAATATCTAGACTATTTACATCACCTAATAATGCTTGCATATTAGAAAAATTATTAGGAATAAAATGCATTGTATCCATATCATCTTCATCACCCATATTGTATGTATCTCTTGGGGTGTGACGAATGGCACAATACCAATCCTCCTCCTTTGGATCACGAACGTAATAAACCATTTGAGCTTGCGAAGCCAAAACAAACGGTTCATGTACCTCACGTTCTCCTGTATGTATCAAGCGTGAAAAATTTACCATTGAAAAACCAAATGGATCAATTTTGAAACCTGTATTGGTGTTAACCCAATCTCATCGAAAAAGAACTATTCGTCCTTGTCCACCATAATCAAGTGAGATGACATCGGTTAATCGACCATAATACACGGACTCGTGATCCTCATTATCATGCATCGCTTGCACCATAACCCCACTATTTTGTACCTTTTTGTTTTTTTTTTTCAGATTCCATCGTACGAAATGCAAAACCATTTATGTTAAATCCATGATAACTATATGCTACTGGATTTGGTCCATGTGAAAGCACCCTGAGATCCAAGTCTTCAACTCGTTCATTTACTCGATCAACCTGTAGAATATAAAAAAACTTCCATGGTCAAATATAAACATTTCAAAATTTAATCAATATATTTATCAATAAATTTGCAATATAAATTAAATTACATATATTACTCACTCGTTTTGCAAACCATTCTAGAAATTGCATTCTAACCATGTCATCCAACTGCGAATTACTTGGTCGCTGGCCATATCTATGTCTTCTCTTCAATTCGTTTTTCAATTCTCTGTTCAATCCAACACTAAAAGTTTTGAAGCTTTATTGTATGCAAAACACTAAAACAAATTTTGTACTCAACAAATATGACTTACTCTCGATATGGTTGCAACACCACACTATTTGAAAGATTATATCTATGAGCCTGGGTACGAGTTTTTTCATCCAAGGTAACTATTTGTCGTCCTTTTGTCGGTCTCCCTACTTGTGAAAACATTGGAAGTGTGGGAAATTCAGCATTTGGTGCCTCTTTGTGTCGTGTTCCGTGATTCTGTAATGTGTTGTTACCATCTACATAACGAGAACAAAACACAACACATTCATCTGCTAAATATGCCTCTGCAATATTGGCCTCCGGTCTTGCTTTATTTCTAACAAAATTCTTAAGCTTTCCCAGATATCTTTCTATTGGATACATCCACCGATAATGTACATGCCCAGCAATTCTTGCTTCATAAGCTAAATGCACCACCAAATGAACCATTACTATGAAAAATGATGGTGGAAAAATTCTCTCTAACTGACATAAAGCCAAAACAACCCCTTCTTCAGCCATTTGTAATTCATTTTCTAGCAAAGACTTTGCACAGACTGCTTTGAAATACTCACACAAAACAATAAGTGGTGCAGTCACTTTTTTTGCCAACACACGACGAAGAGCAATTGGGAGAAATTGTTCTATCATGACGTGACAATCATGGCTTTTTAGACCCATAACCCTGCAACGTCCAACATCCACGCACTTTGAAATGTCAGATGACATACCATCAGGAACACGAATATCTTTTAATACATAACAAAATATTTTTTTTTCAGCTTTGCTCATACAAAAACATGCAGGTGGCAAATATTATGTTCCATCTGGTTGTGCTCGTGGCCATAACTGTTTCATAATACCCAGAATTTTCAAATCTTTACGTGCAGCATAATTATCTTTACTCTTGGTGGAATCATCTAAGAGTGTTCCAAGAATGTTATCACAGACATTTTTTTCAATGTGCATAGGATCCAAATTATGTCGTATCAAATTGAATTCCCAGTATGGTAGGCTAAAAAATATGCTTTGTTTTCTCCACATTTGTTCAATTGACCCTGTTTTTGCTTTCACAGTTGGTTTTGACGTGTTACCCTTACCAAACACCACATTTTTGTTTAAAGTCATTCTTAGAACGTCAGATCCAGAGATTGGCGCCAAATCTAACTCACGATGCTCCGGTTTTCCATAACTTGACATTGTTCGGATTTCTGCATCTGCTGGTAGAAATTGACGATGCCCTCTAAATGACCATTTTCTACCGTGTTTCAAGTACAATGAATCAGTCTTATCAGCACAAGTTGGACATGCATTTTTTTCATATGTATTCCATCCAGATAAACATCCCAGACCAGGAAAGTCACTTATTGTCCAAAGTAACGCAGCCCGCATTTGAAACATCTCTTTTTCACAGGCATCATATGTAGCAATCCCATTTTCCCACAAATCTTTCAATTCTGTCAATAAGGGGCGTAAATACACGTCGATATCATTTCCTGGTGCTTTTAGACCTGGAATCAATGTGGATAAAATAATAGAATGGGGCTTCATGCATTTCCAAGGTGGCAAATTGTAAGGCATAAGGACAATAGGCCAAGTACTGTGTGAAGTACTTTGATTTTTAAATGGATTAAACCCATCAGTGGCCAGTCCTAAACGTACGTTTCTAGGATCGGATGCAAATTCGCAATGTCTTTCATCAAATGCCTTCCATGCTTGAGAATCAGCTGGGTGCCTTAAAGTTCCATCAGAAACTCGTTTCTTGAAATGCCACTGTATACTTTCACTTGTCTTGGATGACATGAATAATCGTTGCAATCTCGGTTTCAACGGAAAATACCAAAAGACTTTTGCTGGAATTTTAACCAAAAGACGTTTTTTTCTACCTTGACATGACTGCTTAGATGGTTTATGCAGATTCTTCCATCTTGAAAGGTGACAAACTTTGCAAGCTTGTTCATTCTCATCTTCTCCCCAATAAATCATGCAGTCATTTGGGCAAGCATGTATTTTTTCATACCGAATTCCTAAATTAGAAATTAATTTCTTTGCTTCATAAAAAGATGAAGGCACTTGAGCGTCAGATGGAAGTACTCGACGAAAGAAGTCCAACAATGCTGAAAATGACTTATCACTCCATTTTCCACCCACTTTCAATTGAAATAATTCAACAAGAAAAGTCAGTTTAGAAAACTCAGTGCAACCGGCGTATAGTTGTTGATTCCCTTCCTCTATTAAGCGATAAAATTCTTTCACGTTAGAATCCATTGAGGTATGACTCGCTGACGCACCATTATAGTTTTCATTACTTGTAGATCCTCTGTGCATTCCAAATGCATCACACAACATTTCTTCAACCACAGGTGCATGACTAGCTACTTCAAAAACTTGTTGAATTGAATCTGGAAGTTCACTGTTGAAGTTATCATCATCTCGTGCAAATGGTTTTTCACCATGAAAAGTCCAAATGCGATAATCTTGTAAGATACCATTTATCATAAGATGTTCATATACTGTCTCTCGGTTATGATTCAATGAGTTTATGCATTTGCAACAAGGGCATGGTCTCGTGACTTCCTGAGTCGCTTCACCAAATGCATGACGTAAAAAATATAAAATTCCCACTCGATAATCAAGACTGCCACGTGGGGAAGTCATCCATTCCTTCATGTTTCGATCTAAAAGTGTAATAAGAAATTAAGATTCATAAAAAATTAAATAAATATTGGATAATAAATTTTTAGTGTTTTTGAGAAAAAAAATGGAATAAATTTTCCCTTATTATATGAGCGGGAAGTTTTTATTTTTTATATCAAATTAAATACACTTGATAAACAAATAAAAATTATAAACTTACAAACTTGCATAAAAGATAACACTGATCACAACTGACTGTCCCTACGGCCTACAGATTGGCACTATTTAATATAGAGGAAAACAAATTACATGAAAATTATGAAACTCAATATCACCAAAGAGGATTGTAATCCACCAAATAAAACAACAAAAAAAGATTATTATTTTAAATAAATATGAAGCTAGGTGGGACAGTCACCTAGCGTATCAATAGAGTTCCCACACTTTCCATTAGTCTCATCTCTCAAATTTACACTCAAAAACATATTGTATCAAGCACAAATCCCTTCTCAAATTTCAACGTAATTCAAACATATTTTTCTCAGAAACGATAGTAATCCATCAACCCAACAAAAAATAGAATTAGCTAAAGAATTAATAACACATGAAAAAATTACTGACCTCTAAGAAATAAGGATGTTAATTACCTTCAAAACCAAAAACAATTCGATTTCGAATGAAAGATGTGGTTGGAAGCTTTTAGGGCATCGGCGCAATGGTCCTGTATAAAAGATTTGGAATTGCCAAAATTATAAAACATCCGTCTGACTGGGTTTTTAATTATACCGACACTTTCCGAAACGGTTAATAACCGTTGGTATTGCTTCCATAAACGATTTAACAGGTCCACAATACACGCGGTTAAAAACCGATGCTAAATGCGTTCAACAGAGGCGGTTACATGACCGCTTCTAAAACTAGTACAATGCAAGCGGTTTTGACAGCGGTTGTAAATACCGCAGTGGTTGGTGGATACAGTAAAATCGGTTGTTAAACCGCTTCAAAAGTACCGGTTCTAAATGTTAATTTTTTTGTAGTGGTAGTCAATGTAGGACCTTGAAATAATTACGAATGGGGGTTTATTCACACGTTTACACGCATGCCATTCGATTTTCAATAAAGCTCAAACAAGGTACTAGGGATAACATGTATTAATGGGTAGCTTGAAAGGCTCAAAAGAATTCAGAAAAATTGCCTAAATCATTCCTAATCTCAGTTTTTCACGTATTGCGCCTCGAAGAGTGTTCAAACTAGTTCTAGACAAGTCTCAATCCACAATTAAATCATAAAAATTTCAATCAGTGCAAAAAAGAATAATCATCAGCAGTAAACGATGATTTTCAAAAATTTCAGATTTTCGTACCTCATAGTACAGATATAAGTGTAAGCTCAAATAGGCAACTAAGGATAAATTTGTTCAATGAAAAATTAGGCCCAAAATTTCAAACATTGCCTCAATCATCTCTATGTTTGTATGTTTCAAAAATCAGATTCAAGTATTTATCACAGAGTATATAGAAAATTGTTTATTCACTTGGTTCCATTTTTTCAAAAATATTTGTCAGATAGACAGACAATCATGGATTTCAGTTATAGCACAAAACAAAAATTTTTCAGTCATGCATCCATTTCTTTCTCGACTCAATTCAACTCAACTAACAACAACAACTAAACTCAACAAAAATTTTGTCTATGAAATTCAAAACTCAACTTTCAACCAAACAACTAAATCAAACATTGATTCACCCCCAAACTTAATTTAATCATTGTACCTAATGATTAAAAACAAAGAAAAGAACAAGGGACACGTACCTTCGACACCGAGCATCAGTACTCGATGTAACTCAACAGGGTGATGAAAAAAATAATTGCCAACATGTAGAACACCATCAGAAGCCGATCATCGGAGTAAATTGAAGACGCACAACATGCACATCCTAGTGAACCTGAAAAGGAGACAGGCACACGGTGAAGAAACAAAAATAAAACCAAATCAATAGCAAACTCGTAATGGCTAAGGGAAAATGAAAAAATTTGAGGCATAATAGCCATGAAGGTCGATGGTGCATGGAAGAAGACCCTTGGATATGCTGTTAGCACGATGCAGGGAACACATAGCGCATGGGATTGCTGCTGTGGAGTGCTTGTGTTGTAGGATTGCTAGGAGCTACCATGGCACAAGAATGAGTTGTGTGCTTGGAGAGTTTGCAGCGCTGATCAGACATGAGATATGCGATAGCACACTGATGTGCGGTATGCTCGTTTGCACATGGAACTTGCACTGTAGAGGAGGTGGTTTGCGCTAGATGATGCTCTAAAGGAGAATGGCTCGCGCGATTTCTCTTCAAGCTGCGCTGATCAGGATGGTTAGCGCATGGAGGTGGACTGTAGGGATGCACGATTGCTCAATGAATGGCGCTGTTGAGGCTTTTTTGCGCAAGAGATGGAGCTGTAGGATTAAGAGTACTGCGCGTTTGCGGAAGAAGTTGTGCAGATGATAGCTAGTTTCCACAAGGTGCTTTGCGCTGATGAATAGATTGGGGGCTCGCGATTGCGCTTGATCAAGCGCAAATGGGAAATAGAGGGGCATGATTGTGCAAGTAAGTAGCGCAGATGGTGAGGTGGGGAGGCGCGATAGCACTGGTAAGTAGCGCAGATGGCTGGGGAATGGGAAGATGCGCGATTGCGCTGGTTGTTGCGCTGTTCGTAAATCAGTGAAACGAAGGGGAGGCGCGGGCGCTCTAATGGAGTGGCGCGGGCACGCCTATTGCTCGCACATTTCTTTATAGTGTGGCGCGGGCGCTCAATTTCATGGGGCGGACGCGCCTCTACCTCGATTTTGAGATTTCTGGAGCCTGAAAAAAAATTTTAAAATTAAGAAAAAAAATCTTCAAAAATTGATAATAAAAAATACTTAAAAACATTTAAATAACAAAAATTAAATAAGCAAAAAAAAAAAATCAAATAAAATAAAATAAAAGAAAATGCTTGGATTGCCTCCCAAGTAGCGCTTGGTTTATAGTCGTCAGCCCAACTTTCACCGGTGTTAGATAATTTTTTTCTTCACTCTCACACGCCAAATATATTCACTAAAACTGCAATGAAAACAAAAGAAACAAATTTGAAAATTAAAAATCAAATAAATAAAAACTCTAAATTAAAATCTAGACTAATTGGTAACAAGACTAAAAAATAATCAAAATTTACTCCCCGTCAACGGCGCCAAAAACTTCTTGTGAAAATTTACTCGCAAGCGTACGAGTGTCAAGTTTTAATATAGTGATTTAAATCAGATATCGATCCCACAGGGAGTAAAATAAAAATATTTAGTGCTTGTAATTAAAATAGTCTAAACTTTATCTAGAAAATCAATAATCAAGAATTTTGCTATAAAAATAAATAATCAGTGAAGTTTTGATAGCACGCACACAACTTTCAGGAAAAATCAATCAGAGAAAAATGGTCTAGAGGTATAGATTTCACCTGGTTTCAACAACAATCAATCATAATTAATTAATCTTCATGAATTTCAGTCAATTAATAGCCAAGAACACTTAAGTTTATTATTTCCCTCTCCCGAGCAACAAATAATGTTTATCAACAACAATTCAATTTCAATATTCCTATTAAGAATTTATCGCAGTGATCTATCACAAAACAATGTTCTTTTTAAAAGCTCTGTTAAAATCATACACTCTCCTGAGCTGTATAAATAATTAACAGTGTAGTTTCTAATGTCCTATTCAAAATCCCCTCTCCCGAGCAATGATTTCAAATAAATATAACAAATCAATTATTGATCAGATAATTGAAAAGACAATCAATTCTAGAAACAACAATTAATCTAGAAACAAAACTCAATTTAATAAAATCAAAAATTCATGAAAGCGTCTACACCAGGTTCCATCTGATCTCTAGACTCTAAAAATTTAGTTCATAATAAAATTCTGAATAAAATAATAATTCATAAATTCAAGCATATTCAGAATAAAATAAAAGATAAGAAACAAATCCGTAGATGCGACGCCTTGTCCGGACTCTCGATCTCCGTCTTCGTTCTTCAAGTTAAGCTCCAGAAATCCTCCAGAAATCTCACGATCAAATCCTGGTTCTCTGATATGCGTATGATTTTTTGTGGCGGCTCCTCCTCCTTTCCTTCAGAAATTAATTCCTTTTATATCGCTTGCACAAAATCCCAATAAAAGCCCATAAAAATAATTGCCTAAAATATTTGAACGCTGAAATCTTGATCAGGGCGGGCGCTCAGTTGATGGAGCGGGCGCGCTTCAAGTTCGACTTCAATTCTCTAGCCTTTCCAAATCTTGCGCGATAGCACTTGTGAAGGCGCGCTAAAAAGAAGCGCTAATCTTTGGCCCAATGAAAAGCCCAATACTGTTCCTTCTTCTCTTATCTCACTGATCGTTTCTTTTATTCTTTTCTTTCTCAATTCTTTTCTTTTAATTTTCTCTTCTTTTCTTATCTTTCTTCAATTTTCCAAATAAAATCAATAATTCTCTGTAAGCACAAAAACAACAAAATACCCACATAAATCTGCTCGAAACAAATATTTAACAAATAAAATCATATATAAATTAAGTGTATAAAATACACTTATCAGTAGGAGTACGCTTGCATTAATGTGTGTGTCTATTAGAAGCTTCAAGCTCAAGAAACGAAGACAAGTGCGATGATTTTAAATAATGTATTGTTGTAATTGTAAACATTATTTCAGTTGTAATGAATCATCAGACTCTGGTTGTATCATTCTATTTATTGGTTGTACATTTTCGTTGTATTTTTGGAATACTGGATTTTTATTACACAAGATTGTAATAAAAAAATTGTACATAACTGGAAGTAATCATACATGTATTATTTATCCAGCAATTCGTGAATGATTGCACGTGATTTTACTGAGATTGACATGGTTTTAGTTTATTAGTGTTCAACTGTGTTACTCATGTGTTTTGAGTAGGCCGAGTGTAACTGCTTGACGAGTGGTTAATCTAGGTGTTTTTCCTAGGATTGAACTAGTTAGTCAGTGGGCTGAGTTAGTGCCAGCGGCAAGTTGACTCGTCGGGGTCATGAGTTGTTCTAGGTTGTTTCCTTAGAACAGTAGTCTAATGACCTTCGTAGGTTGAGACTTTGTGATGTTTTTTCATTAGGATGTCAGGTCAAGTATATGCTGAGAGTTGTGGACTACGACCATGATTAGATGTGAGTATGCGCAACCCTATGCCGACGTACCTGGGAGCCTTTGCGCTTCAGGAGGTGGAGGTGGGAAGGATACTCAGTCTAGAGTTTTGGTAACAGTCACGATGAGGTATGACCTTGGACTAGATGCCTAGTTTGGTATCATGATTTAGATATCGTCTGGCTGTTGTCAGAGATATTGGTTTGGGTTTCTGCTGTAAGGACCAGTCTTGGAGGGATTTCCTTGACGAGTGTGTACTCTGAGCAGATAGTTTTTGACCTAGGGAATACTGCTAGATGGATCGATCTAGTAGGTAGACGGATTTCTACCAGCAATGACTAGGGATTGTCATCAGAGTTACGATTAGGGTTTCCTTGTGATAGGAGTTACCCAAGATACTGGATAGGATGCTATTTCGAGACTTCGACTCGAATAGGAGAATTGCTCCATGATGATTGACTTCATCGGTAATGGATTATATCAGATGCTAAGGATTGTACAGGACTATTTGAGGCATGAGGGAAGCGTGGCCTATGCCCGTGAATCCTTGATGGTCATCCAGTTGGGTTATTGAGGTAGGCTATCTCAGTCTTGAATCGTTACACAATCTTAGCAAGGGATATAATTAGGAGAGTGTTCAGATATAGTGGAGATCTTTGGGATCAGATTTTACTTTCGGACCTGACGACCCTTGGCTATCAGTAGTAAGGCGCGAGATGGTGCCAATGATCTAGGTAAAGATCACAAACATTTCTTGGATTTAATTCGCCTTAATATTCGATTCCAGTTTGCGAAGCAGCTGTCAGTAGTAAGGCGCGAGATGGTGCCAATAGACTACTAGTAGCTATTGCCTGGCTATCGAGTATAGGTGAGTTGGAACCAGAGTGATTTGAGTATTCCAAGTGTTGGGAATAGTAGACTTGTGGCAGCCGAGTCAAGACTATTGATAGATCCACGTAGGTAGTCTGATTTGATTTCACAACCCAGCTAAGTGTGAGCCATAGTAGATCGACGAGGTCGATAGGTTGAGTCCAATCAGTGATGATTAGGACATAGAGAATCGAGAAGTACTTGAAGTAGTATTTTGTTTCTTGATGCCTTAGAGACAAGTGCTTGGTGCAGTCTCAGAGCAATTGGCGATTTAAGCGTATTATGAGAATCTCTTGGTTTGCCCGAGATGGATTTTTGGGATTGATGCTAATCGAAGATTATCAACCGAACATTTTGATGAGGTGTTCCTGTGAAGACATATAAGTATAACGTTGTGTTTGGGTCTGACGATTGTTTGGAAAAGCTAATGGACATTAGCAAGGGGACATCAGTTGTCTGATCGTGATATGTGACATTAACTAGGATCTAGTTTTCAATATCTAGCAGGTTATGTCACTTGTTTTCTAGCAAGAGATGCGTGAATTCTGTAAAGGTGATTGAGATAGTCGATGATCGACTTAGTAACCAACGAGGATTTCCTTTTGCATTGAAGAATTCACAACATCGTGACGAATCGAATTCGTTCTTTCCAGTCAGTGAGTCACATCCGTGCGGGCTGTTTGACAAGGATATTGTGTTTCAGCAATGGACAATAGTCGGATGCGTGATAGGTAGCTAGTGATGATGATGTCATCAGAGACTCCGATGTGAGTTATACCAGATGCAATGACTATCGAGTTTCGAGACAGGATATGAAGCATTTCCATATGTCTGTGTACCGTGGAATGCCCCAGTAAATCATTTTGGTAGAAGCTTCCCTTAGTCTTGATGTGTGTACAGTGATTGCAAGTTTGTATAACCATAAAGGGAATGTCCAAGGATAGATGAATCCTGTAGAAAGATTTAACTAGCCTATCGATTGGAATTCATGGGTAAGTAACCTGTGGTCGAGATGATATAGATCATCGGAGATGCGATAATTTCCATTGTGGCGTATGCGTATGACTTCGCAAACCAATGGTTAAGAAAGGATTCTGTGACATGATTGTCACGTGATGAGAGTTCCTTCAGGACATAGTGTTGAGTTCCTAAGAAACATGAGCTGTGATTCACACTAGACATGGTGGGCCGAATTCCCAGTATTGCTTGGGGAGCTTGTTGCTTCAGGGGAGCATGGGAAGGATAACCATTCTGGAAATCGTGTTAAGCAGTCACGTTGGAGTATAGCTTTGTGTCAACTGGATTCTCTTGAAAAGAGATTCATGATAGGAGGTTTCAGCACAGTGTTGGGATTGGTGTTTCCAGACTATAGGTGTTATGCACCGAGAGCTTTTGGAATCATTGGATGGTTAGATTCAGTTAGTGATTCGACGAATGTCGTAAGCCAGTCAGGTTATGACTTGGTCTTAGTCAGTTTAAGATTTTCCTTGGGACGATGATCTCGATCAAGCGGGTGTTTGTATCCTTCATGATCAGTGAGATCGTGGTTACGACGGAAGACGTATCAGTGTTGTGATACATTAGTGCAAAGGAAGTTTGGTCGTCATCAAGTAGCGCAGTAGTTTTTAATTGGGAGAATGCTAATGTGGTTCAACATTAATGGAGCTTGCAGGAATTTAGACAAGAGTATGAGTGTGTCGAATGCTATTCGACCAGACGCGCAAGTAACGAATTTTAGTACGTTCTCGAGGTTCTACCCTAGATTTTGAGGATGATTTTTAGGACACCTGGCTCGGCATAGTTCGGATCGTCCGAACCGTTACTTCGGAGCGTCCGAACTCCCATAGATAGCCAATCGAATTTCATTTCTTATCTTATCTTATCCAATGGAGATCGGATCGTCCAATCCCTCTTTGGATCATCCGAACCCCGCCCTTACAAACTGGATCAGGGTCTCCGAACTCCACCCCTTCGGACGGTCCGATCCTAGAGTTCGGACCTTTCGATCCATCTGAAGCTCAAAGCTCTACTAGACCATTCTTGATCGTTCTGGATCTATTACCTAAATCTTTAAACCCATTTGAGTATCTATTAATCATGTTTTAGCCAATTAAACATAATTAGGTGATTGATTAACTTAATTCGGAGACGGGTTATGTAGTGACCCGTATCCAAAATTAAGGATTAATTGTAATTAATCCAATGATCATGTTTAGATTAAGTTAAAAAATGATTAAGGAAATTCCTGATGGATTAACGGAGTCCGGGAATGGATCCAGAATACTCAAATTATGCCAAGAAGGTTCCAAGGGATTGGATGGTCCAAACCAGGTTCGGAGGATCCGAACTGTGAACGGAGCCAAGGATCGGAAGGTTTGAAGAGTTCGGACGATCCGAAGTCAGTTTTGAGGATCCGAACGTGCGTGGCCAGCTGTCTCAGAATAATACGTCATTGGTGACATCACAAGGATGACTTCGGACGGTCCGATGGTGTAGATCGGAGGCTCCGATCGGAGTCCGGGATAGCTGTATGGTTGCATGCGAAGTTGTTGACGCGTGGCACATAACGGAATGCTCGATGTAAGGATCGGAGGATCCGATTGAGTTCGGATTCTCCGAACGTGGGTTCGGATGGTGTGATCGTCGCCTATATAAGGGGCAGCCGAGATCATTTCTTCTTGCACATTTTCCTCCTCTCCTCTCTTACTTTAACTGGTATTAGGCTTTCTAGGCGTCCTATTGGGAATATGGAAGTGGCGGAGCTAGCCTGGCATCGTAGCGGAGCTGTGCCTAAGTTTTGAGGCAGTCGCCATCAGTGGGCTGACGACGGACACAGGTATAGATATGGTCTCCTTAAATTATTTAGGAGTATGCAATAGCTTAGTTAAGACTTTTAGAGCTTAATGAATGATGCATGGGTATTTGCATTGTAGAGTTGATGATAGGCTTGAATCCTAAAGTGGGACTGCTAGGACTACCCGTATAAATGTACGTAAGTACTGACTGAGATAGCCAGCGGGTTTGCATGCTTATATGTTGCATTGTGTGCCATATTATGCTGCAGCATGTGCATATCATATTGTGTCTGTACATCTTTTGAGATGAGCCATGTAGGGCCGCTCAGCCGTGTTCGGACGGTCGATGTCGAGTGCTCCGCGACCGACGGGTTAGTCGGCACTGACATCTGTAGGGCACGGTCCACGTTCGGTAGGAATGAGAAGTGTATGCAGTGGATTGTCCTTGGTTGTACCACTCATATCCTAGGCGCCATTCTGAGCAGTTGTATACAGTTATCCCAGATATGGATACCCTGTCATTTGCATGCATCATATTTGTATGTTTTACCCGTATTTACGTATTGAGCTTAGAGCTCACGTCCAGTCTTTTCTCGGTATCTGGACACCCCATTCGACGGGGCAGGTGTACGTGCAGGGTTGAAAAACATACAGCTAATCTTGGTGTCTTCACCGGTCACTGGCAACTCCAGTATTTTCTCGGTATCTGGACACCCCATTCGACGGGGCAGGTGTACGTGCAGGGTTGAGCACCAGGAGCTTGGAGTTGCCAGTGACCGGTGAAGACAACAGGATTAGCTGTATGTTTTTTATTGCCTTTAGGATTATTTAATTTGATTGGATTGCATAATAAAATTTGTTTAACCGGTTGTATTCTGCCGATCTGCTTATATTTAAGTCTTCCGCGACGATTTTATTTAATGCATGCTTAATTATGCTCTAACTCTGATTAGGTAGTGGATCCGGGTTGGGTCGCTACAGGTTACTGTTGGATCGGTTCTCTTGTGCTCGAAAGCGCAACGAAAGTTTAAAATTTTATGTAAAAACCGAGCACATGTGTAGCATTCAAAAATATTAAACATCCATAGGGTGTTTAAGATATTTTTACCTATCAATCTCAAAAGATTGATTTATGACTCCAACCAAGTTGTGAACAACTTAGCTCTTCAACCATAATGGTAGACACTATCTAAAAGATTCCAAGAGCACACCTTGCTCAAAAGGATTCAACCATCCAAGAACACACTTTGTTCGAAATTGACTCCTTTCTTCCAATTAGGTCCACAACTAGTCAAACTAGATCCACTCTAAATATGCACTAGAATATTTAGAGCATTTTTCATTGAGAATTTTTTGTCTTTTCACCCAATTTGAAAGACAAAAATTTTGAGAATTTTTGAGTGTAGTGTTCGGCCACTTGAGAAATATTGGAGAGTGAATATTGATTGTCTTGGTACTTAAAAAGTGTGTTATGACAAAAGACAAAGCATGCAAGAAAAAAGTAAAAGCATGCATAGAAAAGTGTGCACTTTATCTTTAACACTTCATATTCACTCTCTCATGTATTTTATATATATTATATGTCAACATATATATATATATATATATATATATATAAAACTTGAACTCATTCAAGCCCACTAGTATAATAATTATTTAACACTATTTCTATTTGGACTCTACAAGACCCAATAGTGTTTAATTAATTCAACACTTGAATTAATTTAATTATTTGGACTCTACAAGGCCCACTAGTATTTAATTAATTTAACACTTGATTTAATTTTATTAAGTTCATAATAATAATTTTGAAAATCACCATTTTTAAAATTAATTATTTTATTCAAGTCAACTTTTAATCTTGAAACACATTCACAAATTAAAAGTTACTTTCTCATTCATTCTCCTTTAGAAGTCATACTTCTAATTTATTTCACTTATAAACTCATTTATAAGCTGTTCAACACATTGAACTAATTTTATTCTCAACGAGATCTAAAAAGCTAGTACTTGGGTGACCCTCAATGGTTCATTGATATAACTAGCAGTGGGTTCGCATCTCCATGTGAGCATACCCTATATAGCTCCATTCTTATTTATCAACTCCTTGATAATAAGAACGTCAGAAAACTCAAGTTTGATAGTACCCAACCAATCATGTTAAATGTCTAGCAGCATCGCTTACATGACTCCCTAGGTATCAAATGATAGTGGCAGCAAGAAGCATTCAATTATGGTTAGCGTACAGTACGGTTCCTTCAACTCATATATCCCTACCGATTCGACAACCATAGGTTCATCGAGAGTTGTCAATGAATCGATAACTATGTGTCATGCCATAGTTGCATCGAAGGTGTAATTCAAAAAATTCCTTTCTTAATTATCACCTACTCTGATCAGAGATTTCAAGATACATATGCATGAGAACACATAGGATATCCATACCCTTAGGTAAGCGATGAATTCCCAACTACAATGCATTGAATCATATATATTTCGACACAACGCCCAACATTGCCACCTGATGACCCCAGTTGAGTCGGTAAACAAGTCAAAGTGAAGCTCTAGCATATAGAGTCTCCATGTTGTCCCGGGTCGTAAGGACTAATGGTGTACAACCATAAACTAGGACTATTCCACTCGATAAGTGATAACCACTTGGAAAGTCCTTTAGAAAGTGTTGTCCAGTGCACTCTAAAAGGAGCACCTATTTGCATGCTTGGACATCACCATGTCCCCTACCAATGAAACATGGTACTCACATTGCAAATACTAGTCTCAAGATCGAGCGGCCTTTATCCTTTTTTTGTGGCGGCTGAATCGACTAAGAACAGTTTAGAATATACAGTATTTCAAATATGAGTTTCATGATAGTCATCACATGACCATCTCATATTCTTTCTACTATTTGTATATTAAAGGGTTTTATCTATGCAGTTAGTATGGGTATATAGATAAAGGTGTGCCAAATTAAATAATGTCAAATATTATAAAATAAAGATTGTCATACAAGAGTTCTCTCAAGGACCATCGGCCAACATTTGGCTCGACGAGCACCTACTCTAACAAACTCCCACTTGCACTAGATCCAACTACCCATATGCTTCAGACCCATTGATTCGCGATGCTTTTCGAACAATGGTCTTGGTAAAGGCTTAGTTAGTGGATCAGCAACATTATCTGCGAAGTCGACTCTGTCTAACAAGACCTCTCCTCTTTCCACAATCTCCAGGATGATGTGGTATTTTCTCAGTATATGTTCGGGTTTCTGATGAGACCTGGAGCAACTCCATTAGGAATAATGTCCAACTCTTGGAAAAAATTCCTCATTCAAACACCCTTCTTTTGCTACATCTAATACAGCAATTTATTCGATATCAGTGGTGGAATCCGCATTGTTGTCTTGCTTGGAACTCTTCCAACAGATAGCAACACCATTGAGCATGAATTCAAAACCAGAGGTTGACTTCAATTCATCGATATCGCTTTGGAAGCTAGTATTGGTATAGCCTTCCAATATTAGTTCTCCACCCCCATAGACCAAGAACACATTCTTAGTCCTTCGTGGGTTTGATTGATATCTACTTGCAACACTCAGTTCAATTTACGTCAAGATGTGTAGATATCATCGCATACATGATATTACCAATAGAATATGCGTGTCATCGTCACTATCTCTAAATTAGTCTTGGGAGACGTGGACTTGGATAGTGACACGCCATGACACATTGGTAGATGTTCTCTCCTGGACTCTTCTATCGAGAACCTCTTAACGATGGTATCAATGTATGTAGACTGGGTGAGACCAAGAAATCTTTTCGATCTATCCCGATAGATCTGTATTCCCAATACAAAAGATTTTTCACCCAAGTCTTGCATCGAGAACTTACTCGCTAACCATACTTTAGTTGACTGCAACATTCCTACATCATTCCCAATGAGTATAATGTCATCAACATAAAGTACCAGGAATGTCACAGCACTCCCATTGACATTTTTATACACACAGGGTTCTTCAGAATTTTTAGTAAAACCAAACTCTTTGATTGTACCGTCAAATCTGAGGTTCCAGCTCCTAGATGCCTGCTTGAGGACCATAAATAGATCTCTGAAGTTTGCATACCATATGCTCACTTCCGATAGATGTAAACCCTTCAGGCTGAGACATGTAAATCTCTTCCTTAATATCCCCATTAAAAAAGGCCGTCTTCACATCTATCTGCCATATTTCATAGTCATGCCATGCTGCTATGGCTAGCCATATCCTTATGGACTTGAACATTGCAACTGGAGAAAACGTTTCCTCAAAGTAAACTCCTTGTATTTGAGTATAACCTTTTGCTACCAATCGCGCCTTGAAGGTCACCACCATCCGCCCCAAGTTTCCTTTTGTAAATCCATTTACACCCTATAGGAACAATTCCCTCAGGTGGATCTACAAGATTCCACACTTGGTTCGAATGCATGGAATTCATCTCAGATTCCATAGCTTCAAGCCACTTGGATGAATCGGCATCAGATAACGCTTCCTTGAAGGTCCTTGGATCACATCCATGGTCAGACTCATCCTGGCCTTCTTCAAGAAGCAGACCATATCTCATAGGTGGTCTCGAGACCCTATCGGATCTCCTAGGAGCTTGTATCTCCTCTCTTGGTTGTTCGGGTATGGGCCCTACAACCGTGGGTGTTTCTCGAACCTCTTCGAGTTCTATCATCTCCCATTTTCTATCCAATAGAAATTCCTTCTCCAAGAAGGTTGCATTTCTAGAAACAAACACCTTTGTTTCTTTGGGATGATAGAAATAATATCCAACCAAATTCCATGGATATCCCACGAAGTAGCATAATGGATCCATCATCCAATTTATCTCCCACTGTCTGCTTCACCTAAGCAGGGCACCCCCATATTCTAAGATAAGAATACTTAGGAGGCTTTTCCATCCATATCTCATATGGTGTCTTATCAACTGCCTTTGAATGAACATTGTTCAACACTAGTGCCGCTGTTTCAAGCACATATCCCCAAACGGATAGCGGCAACTCCGTGAACCCCATCATAGATCAAACCATGTCCATCAAAGTCCGATTACGATGTTCTGAAACACCATTCAACTGAGTTGTAGCAGGAGAAGTCCACTGCGAGAGAATTCCATTCTCCCTAAGATACTTTTGTAATTCTGCACTCAAGTACTCACCATCTCGACCCGATCTAAGTGTCTTGATGCTTCGTCCTAATTGTTTCTCTGCTTCATTTCTGAATTCTTTGAACCTTTCAAAAGCTTCAGATTTGTATTTCATCAAATACACATACCCATACCTTGAGAAATCATCGGTAAAGGTGATGAAGTAAGAATGTCCATGCTTAGTGGTGGTGCTAAGTGGACCGCACACATCTGAATGGATCAAATCCAATAGTCCTTTGGCTCGCTCCACATGGCCCTTAAAGGGAATTTTGGTCATCTTTTCTTTTAGACAGGGTTCACAAGTAGTAATAGAATTAATATCAGACATATCAAACATGCCTTCTCCCACTAGCTTGTTCATCCTTCTTAGAAAAATATGACCTAATCGAGCATGCCACAAGTGTGCCGGATTCAGAGTATATTATTTTCACTTGTGTGTTGTTGATATTGCTTGGACATTATTCAATGGAATATCTTTCAATTTTAAATTAGAGATCATTTTCCAATTCGCTTGTACCAATTAAACATTCATTCTTGTAAATATTGCAAACACCTTTGCCAAATAAACAAGAATATCCATCTTTATCAAGCATAGAAATGAAAACAATGTTTTTCACCAAATCTGGTACAAACAAAACATCTCTCAATACTAATTTAAAATCATTTTTCAACAATAAGTAAACATCTCCCACGGCTTTGGTAGCAACTCTTGCCCCATTGCCCATCCTCAATAAGGTCTCACATTCCCTAAGTCTCCTACTTCTTGCCATCACCTGCAAATCATTATAGAGATGTGAGCCACAACCTGTATCCAATACCCAAGAAGCAGAGTTAAATGAAATGTTTACTTCAATGTAGAACATATCCTTTCCAGAACCATTATGGGCAAGATATTCCTTGTAGTTACACTTACAATGTCCATGCCTAAGTGGGCGTGTTTGCTCACCAAAGAGCTCTTTGAGATGCAAATGAATGTCAGCAGCATTTTTAGCATCCTCAAAACGCCTCTGCAGCTCATCAGACATAGAATCCAGCATATAACACTTGTCTTTCAAGTCATGGTCACACCAATCCTTGTAAGCCTACAGCTCCATAGGACTGCATCTAGTCGGAGCCTCAACAGGGGGAGACTTCTCAAGTGTATATGCTATTCTTTCTGAATTGAAGACGATTTTTAGATTTTTTTAGCTAATTGAGGTAATTCGGACCTGTCAGTATATGTTTGTTGAGTATTGCAGATAACAGATTGCGAATTGATGACATGTCAAAAACTTTGTATTGAAAATAATAATAGATAAATGTTAATGACTATTTTAAAATATTTAGTAAGATATAAAGTATGTACTTTTACTTTATAAATTTTATGCTCCCTCTATTTTGACATTTCACCACCCTCTAGTGAAAAACGGGAAACTCCTTTCCTCAGTAGGTACGTAAGGTCCAATTAGCTAATCATGATCCCGAATAATATCAGCCAATCACAATTCCTAAAAGGTAATTTCCAATTGCATCTCCATGCAACCCTTTCGTGAACTTTTGTCTCACGCTTGATTAGGACCCAATAATATGATGTCGTTCATCTTTACGTGTCAAGCCTTACCCATCGATATTGAACCTTAATGGATGGTCGTCATGAGTTCCCCCAATAATATGAGCCAAAATCATTGGAGTTCCACGTAGTTCACATCACCATGTCAATGGAAGTCACAACTTTTCGGCGTCCAAGCCCCCCCAATAATATGAGCCGAGCATTAACCGCGGGTAGCGTTCATCATGCAACCATTGTCGATGGAAGACATGGAAATTATAAAAAAATTTATAATTCCCCTTTTCGGGCTTGATATAAATTTTGAATCTTATTCAAAATAAGAGTTTTTAATTTTGAAATGGTCTCATCATTAATTTTAAAAGCTCGCCATGTTTGTTTGTATGTTTGCCGGATTCATGCAACTTTGTTATTATAAAATAATAACACACATACTCATTATTTATAATATATCATGCATATATTATAAACATTAAATTAATAAGGATGATCAATCGCCCAATACTATTTGGCCCGTGTAACCCAAACACGGGCCTAGGTCAATCCTAGAAAATGCACGGGATGCAAATGCAACAGTTACATAAGCTTCCAATATTTACATGTCTTGGATCTTCATAATTCATCATGGCCCACCATCTTTCAATCTTGATATTCCACTATCAAATATTTAACATTAAAATATTCATGGCAAATAGGGATACATCTCATGGGGAGAAAACGGGCTATAAACCAAGCCCACTTTAAATTTGATAATTATTACAACTCATTCAACACAAAATATCCTAGCATACACCTAGCAAATTGGGTTTGGGCTTTGATCATCCTTCATTCATAATATCACATATCATACACCATCAATTAATTATCACAATAATCAATTGATCAAATATTATGTATCTTGGTCCAATCACTAACTGCCACAATTATAATTTAAATTAACAAAATAAACAAACACTTTTGTTTACTTTCCAATTAATTTATTTATAACCGAATTTCTTGTATATCACCATTTATTATAAATAATTAAAGTCACACTTTAATTATTTATTTAATAAGAAAATACATATTTTATAAATTTTTATTTTTCCACAAAAATCAACTATTACAATTTTAACAACTTAGGGCCCTCGACACTTGGATATCCCAAAACACTTTTGGAAACCCTAGTCATCAAAGTCGTTGCCGGAGCTCCGTCGCCGGATTCCGGCCAACCAAATTTTTTTTTATAAAATGGGGCAGCCCGTAGGCTGCCCTAACGGCCCCTCAGGCAGCCCACGCGCTGCCCAAAACGACCCCAAAAAATATTTACAAAACAGCCCCTAAGTTGATGGGAATGATTTTCTTACGCGGTTAGAAATTGACCTCAACATAATATTCAACAAATGCTACACAATAAAGAGCAACCTAGGCTCTCAGATACCACTTGTTGGATCGGTTCTCTTGTGCCCGGAAGTGCAACGGAAGTTTAACATTTTATGTAAAAACCGAGCACATGTGTAGCATTAAAAAATATTAAACATTCATAGGGTTTTTAAGATATTTTTACCTATCAATATCAAAAGATTGATTTATGGCTCCAACCAAGTTGTGAACAACATAGCTCTTGAAATGGTAAACATTTTCTACAAACTTCCAAGAGCACACCTTGGTCAAAAGGATTCAACCATCCAAGAACACACCTTGTTCGAAATTGACTTATTTCTTCCAATTAGGTCCACAACTAGTCAAACTGGATCCATTTTAAATATGCACTAGAATATTTAGAGCAATTTTCATTGAGAATTTTTTGCTTTTTCTCCGAAGTTGAAAGACAAAAATTTTGAGAATTTTTTAATGTAGTGTTCTACCACTTGAGAAAAATTGGAAAGTGAATATTGATTGTCTTGGTACTTAAAAAATGTGTTATGACAAAAGACAAAACATGCATGGAAAAAGTAAAAGCATGCATAGAAAATTGTGCACTTTGTCTTTAACCCTTCATATTCATTCTCTCTCATGTATTATATATATATTATATGTCAAACATATATATATATCTATATATATCTATATATATATATGTATATATATACATGACCCATGAACTTAATATTTAATTAATTATCAAACTCAAACACATTTAAGTTTAAATAAATAATTAAATCCAACTTGAACTTATTCAATCCCACTAGTATAATAATTATTTAACACTATTTCTATTTGGGCTCTACAAGACCCAATAGTGTTTAACTAATTCAACACTTGAATTAATTTAATTATTTGGACTCTACAAGACCCACTAGTGTTTAATTAATTCAAAACTTAAATTAATTTAATTAAGTTCATAATAATAATTTCGAAAATCACCATTTTCAAAATTAATTATTTTATTCAAGTCAAATTTTAATCTTGAAACACATTCACAAATTAAAAGTTACTTTCTCATTTATTCTCCTTTAGAAGTCATACTTCTAATTTATTTCACTTATAAACTCCTTTATAAGTTGTTCAACACATTGAACTAATTTTTATTCTCAACGGGATCTAGAAAGCTAGTATTTGTATGACCCTCAATGGTTCATTGATACAACTAGCAGTGGGTTCACATCTCCAACTGATTCGGGATCAACAAGTCCCTTATATGAGCATACCCTATATAGCTTCATTCTTATTTATCAACTCCTTGATAATAAGAACGTCAAAAAAATCAAGTCTGATAGTACCCAACCAATCATGTTAAACGTCTAACAGCATCGCTTACATGACTCCCTAGGTATCAAATGATAGTGCCAGCAAGAACCATTCAATTATGGTTAGCGTACAGTACGGTCTCTTCAACTCATATATCCCGACTGATTCGACAACCATTGGTTCATCGAGAGTTGTCAATGAATCGATAACTGTGTGTCATGCCGTAGTTGCATTGAAGGTATACTTCAAGAAACCCCTTTCTTAATTACCACCTACTCTGATCAGAGATTTCAAGCTACATATGCATGAGAACACATAGGATATCCATATCCATTGGTAAGCGGTGAATCCCCGACTACAATGCATTGACTCTTATATGTTTCGACGCAACACCCAACATTGCCACCTGATGACCCCAGTTGAGTTGGTAAACAAGTCAAAGTGAAGCTCTAGCATATAGAGTCTCCATTTTGTCCCGGGTTATAAGGACTAATGGCGTACAACCATAAAATAGTACTATTCCACTCGATAAGTGATAACCACTTGAAAATTCCTTTAGGGAGGGTTGTTCAGTGCAATCTTCAAGGAGCACCTATTTTCATATTTGTACATCACCATGTCCCCTACCAATGAAACGTGGTACTCATATCGGAAATACTAGTCTCAAGCTCGAGTGGCCTTTATCCTTCTTTGTGGTGGATGAATCAACTAGGAACAGTTTAGAATATACAGTATTCGAAATATGAGTTTCATGATAGTCATCACATGACCATATCATATTCTTTCTACTATTTGTATATTCAAGGGCTTTATTTATGCAGCTAGCATGGGTATACAGATAAAGGTGTGCCAAATTAAATAATGTCAAATATTATAAAATAAAGATAGTCATACAAGAGTTCTCTCTGAAAGAGTGGGTGCCCGGTTAGCCAACTTGTGGCTAAGGGCTTTTGTGACTCTATGTATAAACAATCTTTGTTTAATATAATTTACATTCATTAATGGCATTATCTTTGTCTTTCTTCATATTGTTATATTGTGATATACTATTGTTGTTTTGATAAAGACCTTGAATATACTATAGTGTAAGTAAGATGAGATAGTGAATAAAGAGAGCTTACTATTATGAAACACATCTTATAGTCACTATATATTCTAAACAGTTCCTAGTCAATTGAGCCGTCCGCTAATAAGGATAAGGATCGCTCGAGATTGAGACTAGCATTTGTGATGCCAAGTACCATGTTTCATTGGTAATGGACATGGAGATGTTCAAAGCATGCAAATGAATATTCATATGATGAATGATCGAACTACCCTATTCGGACTTTCCAAGTGGTTATCACTTATCGAGTGGATAAAGTACGCGGTTTTGGTTGTACACCATTAGTCCTTACTACTTGAAATATCATTGAGACTCTATATGCTAGTACTGTACTTTGACTCGTTTACCGACTCTATTGGGGTCATCAGGTGTCGGGATTGAGTACAGTTATGACACATATAGGAGTCGATGCTTTGTTTTCAAGGATTCACCACATACTTGCGAGTGTGGATATCCTATGCGATCTGAGGAGATATTAGTGTGACGAATCTGTGGCCAGAGTACATGATGTGTTTTAGGTTACTCAGTTTTCCTAGTAACACATGCGATGTCACTATTTGATCTCCAAGATGTAATGCATAGTTATCGAATCTCGAACGACTCTCGATGCACCAAAGGTTGTTGATTCGATCGGGATATATGGATGAAGGGACCGTACTGTACGCTAACCAAAATCTACTGGTTCTTGCAGGCACTATCAGTGATACCTAGGGAATCATGGGGCGATGTTGCTAGACGCTCTTACCATGATTCGTTGGGCAAGTCGGAAATTGTTGTTCCGAGTCACAAGGAGTTGTGAGCCCACGGCTAGCTGTATCCCTGAACCATTGAGGGTCACACAAGTAATGAATTACTAAACCCCGTTGAGATAGTTAAATTTAAAGAGTTAAATTTAATGAAAGAGATTTGGACTTCTTAACTAAAAGGGAGTGGAATTTCCTAAAATGACATAGGGATGGGCATTTTTGGAAATCACTGAATTCGGATTCAGAAAAATTATATTGACTTTAAAAGGTGCAGAAATGGTTTCTGTGCATATTGGTGAAATCGGTTTATCAATCGGAGTCATGATGAATTTTATATTAATTTCTATAACAACGGGCTTGGCTTGTTGGGCTTAAGTTATGGATTGTGGGCCCTAAGAAGTTAGAGTCCTAATACAATTATAACTTAATCTAGTCTAGAAATTATCTATAAATACATGTGTAGTGTTCGAAAATTGAAACAATTAATTCTAGCAATTTTCGAAATTCACATAAAATAATTCAAGGGGATTTTCGAAAATCCTCTATCCCTTTTTGAGAAAATTCGGTCTGTGATTTTTGTGAAAAATTACATTCCGAATTAACAGATCAAATCTGTTTATTCTCTTTGATAAACATCTGATTGATTTCTAGTGCAATCAATCAGAGGATTTTAGTTTTCTATTCGTGGACATAATTCCGGAGGTTGATCGTGATAGTCATCGGTTCCCGGGATTTACAAGAAGAGCAGATTAAATTCTGTTGAAGTCCATAATCAAGCCTTTGCTTGAACAGGTAAAAATATTTAACTGTGTTTATTTTTACTTGCATAATTTAATCGTAAAGTTTTGATACCCATGATATGGAATCGTTCCATATCGAAAAATAAAAATTTTTAAACTTCCGCTGCACCGGGTATCAATTCTTAATTGATCTGAACACATTTTTCCAACAGTGGTATCAGAGACAGGTTGCTCAGATCAAATGATTAAATTAATCGATTGTACAAAATATTTGGCCTCGATTTTTTGAATACAAAAACGAATTTTAAAAAATTAAAATTTTGACGGAACAGGGGCATCGGGGCAGCGATTTGATCGCTGCCCAGGGCAGGGCAGCGCCGTCGCTGCCCGCCTCCACGTGGGCAGCCCTGTCCCACGTGGAGGAGGGGGCTGCCCGAGAATGTCCCTGGCAGTCCGAGAAAATTAAAATTCATTTTTTAATTAAAATTTTGAAATTTTGAAATTCTAGTTTTTGGTCCGATCGAAAATTGTTTTTTATTGGTTCACGAGGCATCGGATCGAATTGTTCGAGTCCGAAATTTTTAAAATTGATTTTTGGATAAATTTGAATTTTTGGAAAATTTATAAATTTTATCCGTTAAATTAGATTTTATAAAATCTATTATTTTGGTACAATTGATGATAAGATATGATCTTATGAAAGGATAAGATAAAATTTGATTTTATCTTTTTAAATATGATGTCATTGCATGTTATCCATTTATTTAATTATTGAATTAATTATTGGATAAAAGGATGATCGATTGTCATGACCAAGTTTGTAGGTGTATGTTAGGTTATTTACATTTGGTTTTATTGTTGTTGGGTTTTATTAATGGGCTTGGTTTATAGCCCAATTTGAATTGTCATTTGTAATAAAAAGTGGGTTTGGTTTATGGCCCGTTCCCGCCCCTTATATATGTATCCCCTACTTGTCATCGAAATTTATTGTAAATTTGTTATACTTAGTGGGAGATAAAGATTTGAAGACAATGGTGGGCCCAGCAGACGATAAAGACCGAAGAAATGTAAATGAAAGCTCAATGTAATAGGATTGCATTGCATACTTGCATATCACCTAGGATTGGACTTAGACTCGTGATTGGCAACCACGGGTCGATTAGATAATGGGATCGATCATCCTTAAATAATATATGATATTATTGATGTATGCATGTTTAGACTAATTGTATGAATCCCGCAAGCATACATAAATTGCATGATGAGATAAATTTTCAAAAATTAAAATCCCTCATTTTAAATATGATTTAAAATTGATATCAAGATTTATAAAAGGGAATTTAAATATTGTTTAAATGTTCCTACCTTCCATCAACGATCAATGTATGAGATGCTACCCGCGGATACGGTCCGGCTCATATTATTGGGGGGGCCGTTCGTCGGAAAGCTGTACATTGGATCGACACATGTTGTAAGTTGGGTGGAACTCCCATGGGATTGGCTCATATTATTGGGGATCCACATGGCGACCGTCCATCACAACTTAATATTGATGGGTTATCTTGACATGTCACAATAAACGGCGTCATATTATTGAGCCCTTATTGGACATGAGATAAAAACATGGGGGTTACTTTGGAAGTAATTGGGCTCTACCTTTTGAAAATTATGGTTGGCTGATATTATTCGGGACTATGATTTGTCAATTGGACTCCATGTTCCCACTAAGGAAAGGAGTTTCCCGTTTTCACTAGAGGGTAGTGAAATCGTTAAAATAGTGGGAGTGTAATTCATAAAATTAAAATTCGCCATATTTTATGTCTCAGTAAATTAATTAAACAATCATCGATTATTGTCTGTTTCATCTCAGTATAACATTATGATGAATCTTCGTAATCCACATGTTTCAATTCTCGAACAAAACAAACTTTTTGGCGCAACGGAATGGTTCAATAAGTTAAGATTGTCCAGAGTTCGGAAAATATTTTCTAAGTGTTAGAAAAGGCTTCTCCGAAAACAGCCCCGGCTGATGTAACTGCCGAAAGGTTGGCCGAACTAGAGAAATGGTTGGACCATGATCTCAAGGCCAAATGTTACAGGCAAAATTGGACAAGTCTAAACAAGTTTGCCATCACTGCAAGAAACCCGATCATTGGAAACGTAACTGCAAAGGGTATGTTTTACATTGAAATAAATGTTTTAGTTAATACTACTTCTTGGGTATTGGATACCAGATGTAGATCTCACATTTGCAATGAGTTGCAAATGATGACAAGAAGTAATAAGCTTAGGAAGAGTGAGACCCAGCTAAGACTCGGAAATGGTTCTAGAGTTGAAGCCCAAGCTATAGGAGACATTTATTTAGTTTTGCAGAACGATTTTAAGAGACGTTTTATTTGTGCCAGATTCGATTAAAAACATTATTTCTATTTCTATGCTTGATAGAAATGGTTTTTCTTGTAATTTTGTGAATGGGATTTGCAATATTTACAAGAATGAATGTTTGATTGGAAATGGACAACTTGAAAACGATCTATATAATTTAAAATTAAAAGACGTTTCAATTAATTATGTTGATAAACCGGTAACAACAAATAAAAGGAAAAACGATAGTCAAAACCCGGCAAACCTTTGGCATGCTAGGCTAGGTCATATTTCCTCAAGGAGGATGAACAAGCTAGTGGGAGAGGGCATGTTTGATATGTCTGATATTAACTCTCTACCTACTTGTGAGTCCTGCCTAAAAGGAAAAATGACTAAATCTCCTTTCAAAAGAAAGCCTGAGCGTAGTCAAAACCTGTTGGATTTGATCCATACAGATGTCCGTGGACCATTTAGTATCGGTACTAAATTTGGACACACCTACTTCATTACCTTTACTGATGATTATTCGAGGTATGGGTATTTATATTTAATGAAATATAAGTCTGAATCATTTGAAAAGTTCAAAGAATTCAAGGCTGAAGTAGAAAACAAACAAGGTAGAAGTATTAAAGCACTTCGATCGGATCGAGGTGGAGAATACTTAAGTACCGAGTTTTTGAGCTATCTAAAAGAGAATGAGATTCTCTCTCAGTGGACTCCTCCTATGACACCTCAGCTGAATGGTGTCTAGGAGCGTCACAATCGAACTTTGTTGGACATGGTTCGATATATGATGAGCTTCACTGAGCTCCCACCTTCGTTTTGGGGCTATGCGCTTGAAACGGCGGTATTGTTGTTGAACAATGTCCACACTAAAGCAGTAGATAAAACTCCATACGAGTTATGGAATGGCAAAGCTCCTAAGTATTCGTACTTAAGGATTTGGGGATGTCCTGCTTACGTGAAGCAGACAGTGGGAGATAAGTTGGATAGTCGATCCACCTTATGTTATTTTGTAGGATATCCGAAGAATTCAATCGGATATTATTTCTATCATCCTTATGAGACAAAAGTGTTTGTTTCGAGGAATTCCACCTTCATGGAGAAGGAGTTCTTATTAGATAAGAAAGGCAAGATGATGGAACTCGAAGAAATTCGAGAAGAACCCGGGATACAAAATAACGACCACACACCTCAAGAACCTTCAACGGACACGCCTATATCTAGGAGATCCGAGAGGACTTCTAGACCTCCTATTCAATATGGTCTTCTTCTTGAAGGGGATCAAAGTGAACCCGACATTGGATGTGATCCAAGAAACTTCAAGGAAGCAATTTCTGATGCGGATTCTAATTTATGGCTTGAAGCTATGCAGTCGGAAATAGACTCGATGCATACAAACCAAGTTTGGTCTTTAGTAGATCCTCCCGATGGAATTGTTCCAATAGGGTGTAAATGTATCTACAAGAGAAAACTTGGGCCTGATGGTAAGGTACTTACCTACAAGGCACTATTGGTAGCAAAAGGTTATACTCAAAGACAAGGAGTTTACTATGATGAAACTTTTTCACCAGTCGCAATGTTCAAGTCCATAAGAATCCTTATTGCCATAGCAGCATGGTATGACTATGAGATATGGAAAATGGATGTGAAGACTGCATTTCTTAATGGAAACATTAAGGAAGAAATCTATATGATGCAGCCCGAGGGATTCACATCCATGGGAAGCGAGCATAAGGTATGCAAGCTTCAGAGATCAATTTATGGTCTCAAAAAAGCATCAAGAAGTTGGAACCAGAAATTTGATGAAACAATAAAGGACTTTGGTTTCATCAAAAACCCGGAGGAACCATGCGTGTACAAGAAAGTAGTTAAGGATGCGGTGACGTTCTTAGTGCTTTATGTTGATGACATCCTACTCATTGGGAATGACGTAGGGATGTTGCAGTCAACAAAGATATGGTTATCAGGTAGATTCTCGATGAAGGATTTGGGTGAGGCATCCTATATTCTAGGGATACAGATCTATAGAGATAGATCTAAGAGAATGATAGGACTCACTCAAGCAACCTACATCGACACCATATTGAAAAGGTTTTCTATGGATGAGTCCAAGAGAGGACATCTAACTATGTGTCATGGAGTTTCTCTATCCAAGTGTGTGTCCCAAGACTGACGAAGAGATAGAGAAAATGACACACATACCATATGCGTCAGCCATAGGTAGTATTATGTATGGGATGATATCTACCAGACCGGATGTAGCCTTTGCTCTGAGTGTCACGATCAGATATCAGGCCAACCCCGGTCAAATGCATTGGAAAGCCGTGAAGGATATTCTTAAGTACTTGAGAAGGACTAAGAATATATTCATGGTTTATGGAGGAAGAGAATTGAAATTGGAAGGCTATACCGACTCTAGCTTCCAAAGCAACGTGGATGACTCGAAGTCAACCTCTGGATTTGTATTCATGCTCAATGGCGGTGCTGTCTCTTGGAAGAGTTCCAAGCAGGACACCACAGCAGATTCCACCACTGAGGCAGAATACATTGCAGCATCAGCTGCTGCTAAAGAGGCCGTTTGGATGAGGAATTTCGTCCAAGAGTTGGGAGTAATTCCTGAAGCTGTTGGTCCAGTTTCGGTGTATTGCGACAACACTGGTGCCGTTGCTCAGGCAAAGGAACCAAGGTCTCATCAAAGATCCAAACACTTACTGAGGAAATACCACATCATCCGAGAGATTGTGGAAAGAGGAGACATCACTGTCAAGAGAGTGGCCTCTACAGACAATATCGCTGATCCACTTACTAAGCCCTTGCCAGGACCATTGTTTGACAAACATCGCGAAGCAATGGGATTGCGTAGTGTGACTAGTTGGCTTTAGGGCAAGTGGGAGATTGAAAGAGTGGGTGCCCGGTTAGCCAACTTGTGGCTAAGGGCTTTTGTGACTCTATTTATAAACAATCTTTGTTTAATATAATTTACATTCATTAATGGCATTATCTTTGTATTTCTTCATATTGTTATATTGTGATATACTATTGTTGTTTTGATAAAGACCTTGAATATACTATAGTGCAAGTAAGATGAGATAGTGAATAAAGAGAGATAACTATTATGAAACACATCTTATAGTCACTGTATATTCTAAACAGTTCCTAGTCAATTGAGTCGTCCGCTAATAAGGATAAGGATCGCTCGAGATTGAGACTAGCATTTGTGATGCCAAGTACCATGTTTCATTGGTAATGGACATGGAGATGTTCAAAGCATGCAAATGAATATTCATATGATGAATGATCGAACTACCCTATTCGGACTTTCCAAGTGGTTATCACTTATCGAGTGGATAAAGTCCGCGGTTTTGGTTGTACACCATTAGTCCTTACTACTTGAAACATCATTGACACTCTATATGCTAGTACTGTACTTTGACTCGTTTACCGACTCTATTGGGGTCATCAGGTGTCGGGATTGGGTACAGTTATGACACATATAGGAGTCGATGCTTTGTTGTCAAGGATTCACCACATACTTGCGAGTGTGGATATCCTATGCGATCTGAGGAGATATTAGTGTGACGAATCTCTGGCCAGAGTACATGATGTGTTTTAGGTTACTCGTGTTTCCTAGTAACACATGCGATGTCACTATTTGATCTCCAAGATGTAATGCATAGTTATCGAATCTCGAACGACTCTTGATGCATCAATGGTTGTTGATTCGATCGGGATATATGGATGAAGGGACCGTACTGTATGCTAACCAAAATCTACTGGTTCTTGCATGCACTATCAGTGATACCTAGGGAATCATTAAGGGGCGATGTTGCTAGACGCTCTTACCATGATTCGTTGGGCAAGTCGGAAATTGTTGTTCCGAGTCACAAGGAGTTGTGAGCTCACGGCTAGCTGTATCCCTGAACCATTGAGGGTCACACAAGTAATGGATTACTAAACCCCGTTGAGATAGTTAAATTTAAAGAGTTAAATTTAATGAAAGAGAAGTTGGACTTCTTAACTAAAAGGGAGTGGAATTTCCTAAAATGACATAGGGATGGGCATTTTTGGAAATCACTGAATTCGGATTCAGAAAAATTATCTTGACTTTAAAAGGTGCAGAAATGGTTTCTGTGCACATTGGTGAAATCGGTTTATCAATCGGAGTCATGATGAATTTTATATTAATTTCTATAACAACGGGCTTGGCTTGTTGGGCTTAAGTTATGGATTGTGGGCCCTAAGGAGTTAGAGTCCTAATACAATTATAACTTAATCTAGTCTAGAAATTATCTATAAATACATGTGTAGTGTTTGAAAATTGAAACAATTAATTCTAGCAATTTTCAAAATTCACATAAAATAATTCAAGGGGATTTTCGAAAATCCTCTGTCTCTTTTTGAGAAAATTCGGTCTGTGATTTTTGTGAAAAATTACATTCCGAATTAACAGATCAAATCTGTTTATTCTCTTCGATAAACATCTGATTGATTTCTAGTGCAATCAATCAGAGGGTTTTAGTTTTCTATTCGTGGACTTAATTCCGGAGGTTGATCGTGATAGTCATCGGTTCCCGGGATTTACAAGAAGAGCAGATTAAATTTTGTTGGAGTCCATAATCAAGCCTTTGCTTGAATAGGTAAAAATATTTAACTGTGTTTATTTTTACTTGCATAATTTAATCGTAAAGTTTTGATACCCATGATATGGAATCGTTCCATATCGAAAAATAAAAATTTTTAAACTTCCGCTGCACCGGGTATCAATTCTTAATTGATCTGAACACATTTTTCCAACACTCTCAAGGACCATCGGCCAACATTTGGCTCGACGGGCACCTAATCTAATAGTTACTACATTCTCCCCCACTTAAGAGAATTCGTCCTCGAAATCATGACTTAAGAACACAGAACAGAATAATATTGAGAAAACTTGTATCACAATGTTTTAGTTTTTACAATACAACTTAAACTATTGAAATATAATACATTCAAAAATACTCCGGATTCTTAGAACGCATACGGCTAGCCAACTCCGAAGTTTCTTCCTCGGTGCCTCGACACTGCCACTGAACCATGACTAGAGGAATATGCTTATTCCAAAGCACCTTGTCTTTCCTGTCAAGAATTCTGAGCAGTCTCTCCACGTATGACAAATCAGGCTCCATCTGAACCTCCATTGGTTGCAGAATGTGCGACTCAACTGCAACGTACTGAAGAAGTAGCGACACGTGGAATACATTATGAATGCTGAAAAGGTACGGTGGTAACGCCAGATGATAAGCCACATTTCAAACCTTTTCCAGGATCTCAAACGGACCAATGAACCTTGGCGCTAACTTCCCCTTGAGACCAAACCTCATCACCTTCCAAAAAGGCGAAACTCACAAGAAAACACAATCTCCTATCTCAAAATGCAGTGGTATGCGCTTGGTATTGGCGTAACTAGATTTCCTATCATGCGTTGTCTTGATTATCTTCTTGATAAACTTTAACTTTTCCACAATCTGTTGGATCAATTCCAGTCCTTCTACCTGTCGTTCTCCTACCTCATCCCAAAACAAGGGTGTATGACAACGACGACCGTAAAGAGCCTCAAATGTAGCTTATGTGATCTTTCTGCATATGTTTTGATTGATACGGGTGCGTCACACTCATTCATCTCAGCACATTTTTCTAAGAGGTATATATTGTCGTTTGTTCCTTTAGACGTGTTGTTAGTGGTCTCTACTCCGATGGGTAGTGAGGTCTTAGCTAAGCGTCTAGCGGTTGGTTGCTCTTTGGATTTTGAGGGGCATCAGCTTAGTGCTAACCTGATTGTTCTAGCTATTAGAGTAGGTGCCCGTCGAGCCAATGTGTTGGCCGATGGTCCTTGTGAGAACTCTTGTATGAAAATCTTTATTTTAATAATATTTCACAGTTTTTTAATTTGGAAAATCTTTATCAATATACCCATGCTAGCTGCATAGATAAAGCCCTTGAATATACAAATAGTAGAAAGAATATGAGATAGTCATGTGATGACTGTCATGAAACTCATATTTGGAATACTGTATATTCTAAACTGTTCCTAGTCGATTAAGCCGCCATAAAGAAGGATAAAGGCCGCTCGAGCTTGAGACTAGTATTTGCGAAGTGAGTACCATGTTTCATTGGTAGGGAACATGGATATGTCCAAACATGCAAATAGGTGCTCCTTGTAGAGTGCACTAAACAACCCTCCCTAAAGGACTTTACAAGTGGTTATCACTTATCGAGTGGAGAAGTCCTAGTTTATGGTTGTACACCATTAGTCCTTATGACCCGGGACAACATGGAGACTCTATATGCTAGTGCTTCACTTTGACTTGTTTACCAACTTATCTGGAGTCATCAGGTGGCAATGTTGGGTGTTGTGACGAAACATATAGGAGTGAATGCATTGTAGTCGGGGATTCACAGCTTACCTACGGGTATGGATATCCTATGTTATCTCATGCATACGTAGCTTGAAATCTCTGATCAGAGTAGGTGGTAATTAAGAAAGGGGTTTCTTGAATTACACCTTCGATGCAACTACGACATGACACATAGTTATCGATTCAATGACAACTCTCGATAAACCAATGGTTGTCGAATCGGTCGGGATATATGAGTTGAAGGGACCGTACTGTACGCTAACCATAATTGATTGGTTCTTGCAGACACTATCATTTGATACCTAGGGAGTCATGTAAGCGATGCTGCTAGATGTTTACATGACTGGTTGGGTACTATCAGACTTGAGTATTCTGACGTTCTTATTATCAATGTGTTGATCAATAAGAATGGAGCTATATAGGGTATGCTCATATAAGGGACTTGTTGATCCCGAATCACATGGAGATGTGAACCCACTGCTAGTTGTATCAGTGAACCATTGAGGGTCACACAAGTACTAGCTTTCTAGATCCCGTTGAGATTAAAATAAGTTCAATGCGTTGAACAACTTATAAAGGAGTTTATAAGTAAAATAAATTAGAAGTTTGACTTCTAAATTGGAGAATGAATGGAATAAGTAACTTTTAATTTGTGAATGTGTTCCAAGATTAAAAGTTTAATTAAAATAATTAGTTTATGAAAATGGTGATTTTCTAAACTATTATTTTGAACTTAGTTAATTAATTCAAGTGTTGAATTAATTTAACACTAGTAGACATTTTAATATACAAATAATTATATTAATTCAAGTGTTGAATTAATTAAACACTATTGAGTCTAGTAGAGCTCAAATAAAATAGTGTTATATATAATTATTGTTACTAGTGTACTTGAATGAGTTCAAGTTGAATTTGATTAATTGATTAAACTTAAATGGGTTTAGGTTTAATAATTAATTAAAATAAGTTCAAAAACCATTTGAATATATATATTTATATATATATATATATATTAGGCGTGTATATATATATATATATATATTAGGCGTGTATATATATATATATATATATATATATATATATATATATGTGTGTGTGTGTGTGTGTGTGTGTGTGTGTATGATGGAATTTGAAGGGTTGTGTTGAGTGGCACAATTTCCATGCATGTCTTGTACTTCCCATGCATGGCTTCTTGTGTACTTTGACCAATATAATATACATACTCACAATTCCATTCCAACAATTCCTTGAAGTGGCCGAACACCCTCTCCAAGTTTTCTCCAAGTTTTCTTTCATTTTTAAGGGAGAAAAAAATGATATCTCAATGCTAAATTCTCTAAATATTCTAGTGCATATTTAGAGCGGATTTAGATCGTCTAGTCGTGGACCTAATTCAGAGGCTCGAAGTGTTGAATCCATTTTGAGCAAGGAGTGCTCTTGGAAGCTTGTAGATTGAGTCTATCCTTTTCAAGAGCCTAGTTGTTTATCAACTTGGTTGGAGCCATAAATCAAAGAATACATGCATGCAAACCAATAATTGAAGAAGACAAATATTACCTAAACTTTTGGCAAACTTTTTGGCAGGATGACCCACAAACTATGATTTATGAATAAGCTCATGTTTTGTCTAACATATTAAAGGCTAAATGACAACTTTGAAAATAATGACTCAATAATGCATCACAAATTATTTTTTTATTTTACAACTTCCACATGTATTCAAGTTAAGGTGACCCACTGAAGTAATCAAGCTAATTATATTCATGTATGTGGAGAATCTTTTCAAAGTGACTGTAAAACTGGAGAACCATCATCCATGTAAAATATGCACTCACTGAAACAGAGTGATTTAAGATAAAATAATCACTCATTGCCAACCACTGGAAAAATTGAGATGGGTCGCACGTACCAAAAGAAAAATATTTTTTCCCAGCACTTTGAATGAGGGAGTTTTATATCTACATTGGCATTGAACTTCTAATCAACCAAAAATATCTAAGCAAGAGAATTACCTGTGATCCTTTGCGCCATTTTTTCTTTGGTATAATTGGGGACATTCTTGGATTATAGAGCACATCTTATTTTTTCTAGAAAGCTAGGTCCAAAAAAAAACAAAGGCCGATGAAGAAAGCATCACTCTAAATACCAAACACTGATCTAAACATTCTTTCGAATTAAATTTCTTTACGAATGTATGAAACCAACTAAGCCACAATGGGTTTCATTCTCTTGTGTACCTGTCCACAAAACTCCTAGGAGAATTCATCAGATAATTGTAAATATAGCTGTAGTACCTGAAATCCAATCTACTAAATCGCATGCATTAATTTAATAAATATTATGATTATTATTTTTAGTTTAATTTATTTAAATTCTATATGTGAATTATGTTTAATTGTTTAAGTTTATGTATTTTTAAAATGATTCTATTCTGAAATTTAATCGTTTTAAATATTTAAAAGGTTCAATATTTGTTTATTTAAATAATTTTAAATGTCTAGCTTATTTATTCAAATGATTTTTTTTTATCGTGCAGCTTATTTGTTTTAAGTATTTTAAAGGTTTAAGCTTTCATATTTGAATTACTTTAATTGCTTAGTCTATTCGTTTAAATGATTTTAAATGTTTAGCTTAATTATTTTTAGGTCGTTATCTGTCTAAATCATTTTAAAGGTTTCTAGGTCGTTAGTGTATTTATTTAAATGACTTTTAATTGTTTGTCTAGTTGTTTAAATCATTTTATTCGCTCTGTCTTTTAGGTAAATATTTCACTGATTGTTGTGACATCAAAATATTTAAAGTGTTGATTTTAATTGTTTGAGGCGACTGTTTAATTTTCCTTTAAAGTTCTGACTGTTCAAATATTTCAAGTATATTTATGTTAAAGTTTTTAAGTTCAGGGTTCTCCGGCTCCGACCTCGGCAGTGGTGGATTATGGCGGTTATTCCCAGACTGTACTTCTAATGTTATTATGTGTAAGTTTCGGAGGAAAAATGTTGAAGTTTGGATTTTTAGAATTTTCGGGTAACAAGAATCGCTTTTATCGCATTCTTGAGTTTATTTTCAAATTCCTCTGAAAAGCAGTATTTGAGACCTGGAATACTAAATTTCCAACTTTAATTATTTTATTAGAGACTTTCAAACTTAGGGGAAAAATGCTAGCATTTGTTTTAAAAGAAAAGTTAAAAGTGCTTTTGGAGTATGACCTTTTTTAGTCAAAGTTACACATTGACTCACACACATTCACACTACTTTATACATACACATGCTTACACTAGTACACTTGGTACACATTCTTTCTTGACTCCAAAGCAAAAGAAAAGTTAAAACCCTAGCTCATCTTTTCCTCTCTTGGCCGCCCCCCCCCCCCCCCCCTCCCTCTCCATTCTCTTCAACATTTCGGCTCCCTCTTCTTCTTAGTTCTCCGGCCACCGCCGGCCAGCCACCACCACTGCCGGAGCTAGGAGGTCACCGGAGGAGCTTGGTCTAGCTTTGGTTCGAAGCTTTGAGCTCCCCTCCCTTCTCCATTGATTTTCTTGGTTGTTTTGGTGAAGGCAAGTATAAGCATTTCTTGGCTCTCATTCAAGCTATTTATGCTCTTGTTCTTATTCCCTTAAATATTTTCGAAATGCTTGTTAATGTATGCATATAGGGTTCGAAATTTTGACAATTTTCAGTAGGGTTCTTGGGGGATTTTCGAAATTTGGAAGTGCTATATGTTTTAAGGAGTTGCATTTTGAATTATGATGGAAAGAATGGAGTGTTTTGATTGCATATATGATTTTCGAAATTTTCAGAAGTATGCCCTATATATATTTCGAAATTTTCATGATATTAGGGCTGTTTTGAATGTATGATTAATGCATTATGTTGTTTGGCAATTGGTTACATTGATTGAACAAGGATCAAGACACGTTTGGTGCTTGATCTTGATGATTTCGAAATTGTGGAGCGGGAGTGTGGTTGAGTGTTGCCCTAGTGCTTGGGATAAGTCCTAAGAGATGTTATTTGAGGTGTATTGTTGTTTGGTATGGAGAAAAGTTGAGGAAAGAGGGTTATGGGGTTGAATTTTTGAGTTAGAGGTAAGTTGGGTATTGTTGAGTGTGCAGGGCAGTACTGTTCACGGGGCAGGGCAGGTCTTGGCTGAGGTATGGGCAGGGTTAGGCTGTACCATAGTAAAGTTCATGATGTTGTGGTCGTGTCGGTATAAAATGGGCTTATTTCGGATAAGTTTGGACCAAGTTATGAGTCTTTTAAGTTGGAGGTGTAGGTGCAGATTTTTCTTTGTAAAAAGGGGCTGTCCAATTTTCTTGTCTTGTCAATTAGCTCGTTTGATCATTTGATGTTACCACCTATTCCTAGGGGTAATTTGAAGTGTTTGTTAAGTGTCGGTTCAAGCGGGATGGGTTTTGGTTAAGGCATGACAAAGTTTAGGGTCTTACGGTTCTCTTGCTCGGGCTACGTCAAGTTTGAGGGAAATTGTTGAGTGAAGTGTTTCTTTTGTTTTAGGGGCAGCCACTCATCCACCTTACACTCACATTTTTGAGTTGAGTCTCATGTCTTAAAGGTTGCCTATTCGTGTGCATATGACATGTTCTTGAGTTTCATAAAGTGAAAGGAAGTTTTCTTGTTTTGCATGCTATAAAGAGGGGTGAGTCGAGTCTTAATGAATGAAAAGGAAAAGAAAGTAAATGTTTTTGAATGAAGTGATTTGTTTGTGACAAAGAGGGGTGTTGCTAGGCCGGGGGATGCCTCGGTCTACTCACCAAGAGGTTATAGAGGTTTAGGTAGGGAGCAAGAGACATCTTGTTTATCCTTTCCACAGAGGGCAATGTGGGATCGGGAGTAATCTCGGTCTCCTTGCCACAGAGGGGCAATGTGGGATCGGGAGTTGTCTCGGTCTCCTTGCCACAGAGGGGTTAAGTTCGTCGAGAGAAATCTCGTCTTCTTGCCGACATAGTGCACTGCAGCCATGATCATGATCGAAACAGAGGGTCACAATTCAAGGATCTGATTTCTAGAGGAAAAAGGAAAAGGAAAAGGAAAAGAAAAGAAAAGTTAAAGTTTCAAAGTTTCAGTTGACTCATCTCACTTTTATGTAGTCTATCAGAAATGCATGAGGTTCAGTTTAAGTTATGAAAGTTGAATGTTATGAAAGTTGAAGGTCTCCCATAGCGTGAGTTCATCAATGCATGTTACTATACTTTCTAGTTTCATGCATATTGATAAGTTCATTTTGTATGCGTTAGTTTGTGTTAGTTGTATTTATATTTTGTGTGAGTTCATATTATTTTTATGTGTTTTTTATGTATTTTAGTTCATGTGTATGTATTTCACTTCCCCGGTTAATTTTGTAGGAAATTGGATTTTTGAAGAGCGAATAACAGAGCAGCCTTGACATAAAAATCATATTTAATTTTTGAAAAATCCAAATCCGATCTCCACCTGTCAGATTTAAGTTCAAGATGTTTTGAAGCTGCAGTCCAAGTTTCAGGTCAATCCGACGGCTAGATCTTAAGATATGAATTTTTCAAAATCGTCGCTCGGAGCAGGAAAAAGTTGCGCTGTTGGTGGGAGTTTAGCGCCTCAAGGGGCGCTAACGCGCTAAGAAGGTGAGGAATAGCGCATAAGGGAGCGCTAACGCGCTAAGAAGGTGAGCAATCGCGCTGAGGAGGAAGCTATCGCGCATGTTCAGCAAGAATAGAGCGCGCGCGCGCGAGATAAAAGCTCGCGCGCGCAAGAGGAATTTCCAGAGAATTTTGAGAAGAACGCGCGCGGGCGAGCTTTTATCTCGCGCGCGCGCGAGAGAGGAAACCTGAGTCTCTGTATTTTAATGAAGCGCGCGCGCGAGGACTCCAAGGCGCACGCGCGCGTGTTGACGGGCCAGAAAATTCCGAAAATTATATTTTAACTAGGAAATTAATTTTTAAGGCTTTCCAAACACTATAAATAGGAGTTTTTATTATTTTACAAGGGTTCCACAATTTTTCTGAGTTGGAGACGGAGGCAGAGACGGCTACACGCTTGGGAGAAGAATTCTTTTCTCTTTTCTTTTATTTTTCTTTTATCAATTCATGATTAAAACTTGGTTTTGAATTATGAATTGTGAGTAGTTTTTCTTTTTCGATCAAGGCCAGGTGATTGGGCCAGACAATTTATGTATAAAACTCGTTTGTTTATTTGGGATTTTTAGACTTGATTTGAATTTATTAATTATCGAATTTATATTTGTCTTACAAATTTCTTGGCCAGTTATTTGTTTGCTTGTTAATCGATTCCAAGTCGATAGAGGAGGTCTCGATTTTGATCACTTCGATAATCAACATAGTGTAAAACTGACTAGAAATAGAATTCGGTTTCATTATGCGGTTTAGGTTTTTACTGAATTTTCACAGCAATTTATGCATTCAAATTTGATTAGAATTACGAAAGATTAGTTCATCAATATTTGAATAGGTTGATTGTTCTAGAAATAGTCCTTCGAACAAATTAGGAAAATTCCCGTGAATTACGATTAAGTCTGATATCTTAGATTTACTGCTTGTTACATGAATTGTCTGGTACCTACGTGAGTCCTTGATCGAACTTTTCCAAATTTAAGTTAATCCAAAGTTTCCAGCTGCGTTTTAATTAATTTGATCTTTATTGCAATTTTATTAATTTTTATAAAATATGAAATCATCCTTTTTAATTAGTCTAGATTAAGTAGAAATAAATATATTTTGGTAATCATTTTTATACAGTCCCTGTGGGTTCGACACTTGGACCTTTGTCCACTATATTATTACTTGACCTGGTACGCTTGCCAGTTGAATTTATTCACACCGATTAACGCGGTCACATATTTATAGTTAAAGTTCAAAGTATACTATGTATCATAGTTTGAGTACATCATCATGTATTTTAAACCTTGTTATCAACTGTTTATGCTTGTTGAGTCTTTAGACTCACTACGCTTGTTTGATTGCAGGTGATGAGTTATATGTTGAGGTGATTGAGGGGCAGGATCCAATGGGTTGAGGCCACTGGTAGTGCGAAGCCCAATGACCGTCGCTGTTGAATGTTTAAGTTTTCCGTGTATTAACTCTGATGTGTAGTAATGATTATGAGAATGGTAGTTTTTAGCCAGGATGTGTTTTCCCTGTGCTTGTTGAAGTTTATTTCTTAGCGCACCTTATTTTGTAACCGGGAGATGGTTACTTGTCTTTGCATGTTTACGATTAGCGCACCTTATTTTGTAACCGGGAGGTGGTTACTTGTCCTTGCATGTTTATGCTTAGCGCTCTTTATTTTGTAACCGGGAGGTGGTTACTTGCCTTTGCATGTTTTTGATTAGCGCACTTTATTTTGTAACCGGGAGATGGTTACTTGTCTTTTCATGTTTATGATTAGTACACTTGAGATTATGTTGAAGGTTATTTCTTAGTTTACTTTATGTTGCAACCCGGAAGTGGTTACTTAGTCTTTGAACGTTTATGATTATTGCATTTGAGACTTTCAGTCATCGTTTCTTTCCTTTATTTGAAATGCTGACTGGGTCAAGGTGGCTTGTTTACTTTTCAAACGAGTCATGGCAAATTTTTTTTTAAAATCAGTATTTTCTTTATTATTTAATTTAAGATTAGAGGTTAGGGTCGTTTCAATAGCTGAAGTTGTACAGAGGAACACATCTGTTGCATTGAAACAACCAAATTAGAATCAAAGTTCAATCTGGCTGCAGGAAAATATTAACCTTATCATTGAGATTTACTCGTCACTGTACGTGTAAGTTCAAGATGGACTTAATAATTTATTGGTAATAATCCATAAATTTTCCATTTAAATAAACATAATTTGTTGGAAACTATTAACTTTTTCATTGAGATTTACTCATAATATAAGAGATAGAACTAGACAGCTCATTCAAAAAGATACTTTTCTAAGAAAATACTCATTATCATTTCTTCGAGGCATGGGGAATTAAAAACAAACAGGATCAGAATCCACTGACCTTGCAGGTCAACCAGTTCTTAAATTTCATATAACTCGAAAAAAAACACAGCAACAAAATCCCAGTATCCAATCTTTAATCCACCCATTCATTGAAAGCCCAAACAACAATAAAGCTAAACCACAACATCGATCTAGTCAAAGACCACGAAACAAGAGAATGAAGCAACAAAACTTACACGTACAGTGATGGTCGCGACAGGACAGCTTCGAGATTCAAGTCACCATTGGAGTTGTTAAGGCTTGGGCTAGCTGAAATGAGGTCGAACGACCTGTTCTCGACGCTCGATCGGCGGCTACAGCGCCGGATCTGAGCTGGGTTGAAGGCGACGGGTTGGGGCTTAGGGTTTGGAGTTTGCCTTTTCTTTCTTTTGTTCTTTCTTGTGTTAAATACTTAAAGAAGCGGGTAGCATGTTATATATAAGTATATCTATATTTTTATTAAAAAAACAAAAAAGAAAAAAGAAAAGACAACAGTTTGACAAAGGTGTTGTCTTAGACTACATAAAACAATAGAAAAAGACAACGGTAAAAACAAACCGTTGTTGTAGAGCATAAAAAAAACGCACATAGACAACCGTTGTCGTAGACCCACCAAAAACACGCACATAGACAATGGTAAATTAAAGCCATTGTCATAGACCATAAAAAACCCGCTCATAGACATCGATTTTTGAAAATCGTTGTCTTTGACAATATAAGACAACGGATTTTTAAAAATCGTTGTCTTTTTTCATTAAAAATACGGTCAACGACAACGGTTTTTGTAAAAACCATTGTTAAAGGCCAAATGACAACAGTTTGTGTATAAAACCGTTGTCTTTTTAGTGTGGTTAATTAGCATATTTGTTGTAGTGTACACATACAAAACAAAGCAACAGCCAGATAACTCCGGTGAGAATGATATTCCCAGTAAAAGAAACATAACATGCAATAACAAGCAATATCTCAATAACATGAAATAAAGACAACATATACAATATTAATACGAATGAAATGCATGTTTTTAAAACCGGGATATCAACTCTAATAATCAAGGAATTTCTGCTTTTTTTTTGGGATCCCGAGGATGAGATCACGTAACAACTCACCGACTCTTCCGATCGAAGTGGTATCAAGTTTCTCCATCCTCTAGACTTTGGTGCGACTACAAGGAGTATGCTGACACTAGGTGAACTTCTACAACCCAGGCCACTCGCAATATAGCCCCCAAAACGTCTAAACAAAAAAAGGATCGTACTGCCCGCTAAAATCAAATATTTAGGCTCGAGATGAATGCATATAGAAAACACAAAAGAATTAACCATAATTCAAATATTAACAAGAGTTCAATCACAAAATACAAGTTCCCCATTCTAGAACAAGTATTGATGCAAGTATGTGATTTAAGGGAAACTCAAGAACCATCTGTCTTGAGTGTTCTATCCCGCTTAAATGATGACTGCTTGTACCTTTCTCGTTCAAATAGCTCCAAATATGGATACGCTACAAAAAGAGGTTATATCAAAATCTCTACAACCACCAAAAATAACGCTCAAGGTAAAACTTTTTACCGCTCTTCGTCTAACTCTTCTATGATCGATTACTGGTAACTCTGGGCTCAACCAACTTCAAATGAATCTGTACAAAGGCAAAATAAGATCAACAACGATAATCAAACCCAACTTCCAATGGTTCAACAATTCAAACGAATCGAATCCCAAAACTCAAACCGGTGGCATAACAACTATAATCTGATCTAACCAAAAACACAGACAGCAGTATAGCATCGCAATCAACTCAAAGAAATACCAAAACAACAAAAACAAATCCAATCCTACAAATCTCTAAATCCCCATTTTCGAAATAAGATTCCAAAAATCATAACAATTCCGAACGGAGCTCTTTTTCCGATCCGACTGAGAATAAACGATAAGAACTATCTCAAGAACATCATAAACAAAACACAATCGATTCTAAAAAAATCCAAAAATAGAAATATAACTGATCGGAGAAAAACTTACTATTGAACGAAGCTCTCGCTGTCGGGATCGCTAAACTGACTTCGGATTAAAATTTTACCGGACGGATCGACCGGAAACCAAAGAAGAAAAGCTTGAAGAAGCATTTCTCCATTCTACAATGGTGGATGGCATGTTGGAGGAGATGGAGGAGTAAAGAAGACCAAGTCAAGACTCAAGATAATATATAAAATCTCAATTTTGAACTTTATTCCCTGAAAATTCCAAAAATTGCAAAATAAACCCTGATCAAAAACAAATCGGCTCCTGAATTCTATAATCTCTGATTATCTCAAATAAACTCAATTAAGATAAATTTGGGGCGTTACAATCTAACGTGTTTGACTAATGGCTCCTATGAAAATGTTGAAATCTGGTGCTTCTTCGTCTGCCTCTGTTCCTGCTCAAGCGAACCAGCGTTTTTGGAATGACACTGCAGAGGAACATTATCAATGGTGGTTAGGGAAGAATATTTTACCTGAGAGGGGTTTTGACATGACAATGGGCTTTGAGCCAGGTCCGTTCATGATTTCTATTGGCCAGGCTGTGGTAGTTCGTAAGTGGCAGAAATTTGCTAAGCCACCACAAGATGCAGTTGTACCTGTGGTCTGCGAATTCTATTCAAATTTAAAGGTTAAACATGTGCAATTCAAAGTTCTTGTTCGTGGGAAGCTGGTCCCATTTGACGCTCACACCATCAATACCTTTTATGACCTTCCACCAGTGCTCCATGATGAATACGTGGAGTTTAAAAATAGTGAAGTGGATTATGCGGTGATTCTGAGCCGAATTTGTAATCCAGGAGCCAAGTGGAGGTTGGGACGTGATCACAAGCCTTCTAAATGGAAAAAGACTAAGTTGCTTGCGGACTCTAAACTATGGTACAATTTTTTCTGTGCTCGAATCAAACCGACAGATCACGACCATGAGGTTACCAAAGACCGAGCAATTTTAGTGTACTGTATATTGGAGGGAAAATCGATTGACTTGGGTCTTATTTGCCAAAAGACGATTCAAAATGTGGTTGATGGCCATACGAGTGGCGGTTTTGCATTGCCAGCTCTCATAACTGATCTATGTGAAGAGGTGGGGGTGGACTGGAGCCCGAATGAGGAATTGCAAAAACCTATCGCTGCCAATGTCTACCATGCACCATTCCGTATGGTGTCTACTTATGAGCAGCAAGAGCGTGCTGAACGGTGAGAGTTTAATGAGCGAGCTGCGGCAAGGAGAGGCTCTGCACTCAGCCTCAGGCTCCCATTGCCGAGCCTGATCGTATTGCTATGTTGGAGGAGGAGTTGCGACAGCACCGCCAGGAGTTTAGGACTTTTCAGCAATAGACTGTTGTTTTTATGGATTATATGATGGGCTTTACAGACGCTTTGAGCCACCAGTTTTCCCATGCTACTAGTTTGGCTCATCCTTTCCCTCCATACCCTCAGTGGCCACCCACTTTTGGTTCTTCTGACCCTTTCCATGATGATGATGATGCTGGTGACAGCAACGACCAGAGGTGGTCATCGTTTGAGGTACCTGTCCATTACTCTTTCTTGTTTTATTCATTGAGGACAATGAATGTACTTAGTTTGGTGGGGGGGGGGGGGGGGTTGTCAAATTTGGAAAATTTGTTACTGAAAATTTTTGCTTGTTTTGCTTGTTTTTTTTATAAGTTGTTTTGGATTTTTTAGGATTTTTTGTGTTGTGTCGAGCGGCTGGATGGAATTAATTGAAATGAAAATTGTGGTTGCGTTGTGAAATTGAGAAATATTATGTGGATGTGAGTTGATAAGTGAATGTTTCAAGAAATCAAGAATGAAATGGAAAGATGTCCAATGATGAAAAATTCTTGTTTTGTAAATGAAATCCATGAATATCTGTCTATCTGACCAAATCTTTGAACTAATGGAACCAATTAGACGATTGAAATCTTATATAATCTGTTATTTGTGCTTGAATCTGAATTTTAAAACATACAAACATAGAGATGATTGAGGCATAGGCATTGCTTGGATTTTTGGGCCTGATTTTGTTGAATAAATTTTTTTCCTTAGTTGCCCTGTTGATCCTACACGTATATGAGTGAGTACATGAGGTACAAAATCTGAAATTTGTTGAAAATCATCATTTACTGTTGATGATTGTTATTTCTGCACTGATTGGAATTCGTAAGATTTAATTGTGGATTGAGACTTGTCTAGAACTAGTTCTGACACCCCTCGAGGAGAAATACGAGCATAACTGTGATTATGAATGGTTTAGGAAATTTTTCTAAAATGGTTTGTGCCTTTCAAGCTACCCACTGATTAAATTATCCCTAGTACCTTGTTTGAGCTTAATGGAAAAACGAATGGCATGTGTGCAAACGTGTGATAAAACCCCATTCAGTAGCGTTTCAAGATCCTACATTTACTACATATGAATAACCTAAACACTATTTTCTATCTTTAAGGGAGTAAATTGAATGTTAGATTTTTTTATGCTCCTATTTTCTATTTGTGAATATGGAATGGTGTGGAGAAAGAATTGAAAAAAAAAAAGGGTAGTAGTGAAAAGAATTAAAAAAGTGATAAAAATGGGATTGAAAAAGTTGAGAAAAGAAAAAATTGTTTGTGGAAAAAATAGAAACATGATGAAAAATCAAGAAAATAAGAAAAATCAATGAGGAGAAGAATAGGTGTGAAATTTGAATGAAAAGGAGTGGAAATTAGAGATTCAGCATGATTTACTCCCTCTTTTGAATTCTTATTCCTTCATTTGCAACCATGAGTCAGCCCTTACATTACAAGCCGATTAAGTCCTATTGACCGAGTCACAGTTGCCCAATATACTAGTGGAGAGGGGTTGCGAGATTTTAGCCTATGGACTGTCGATTGAAAATTTTAATGAGTATGAATTTTTGATCGAAACATGCACACACTATTTTTATTTGAATTAACCTGATTGTGAGTGTTTTGGATTGAATATCCTTAATTTTGATCATGTGCTACCTTCAAAAGTCCTCAAGATCTGTGAATGTTTGAATTGAGTTCAGAGAAGAGTATTTTGAAACGTGAGTTGCGGACTTTATAAGTTTATGAGGTTGAGCTATTTTTCTTTATAAATAATTTTTCAAGTGTTAGTAGGTTGGATATGTGGGGACCTCGGGTGCTAATCTCATCTTAAGGGGCAAATTAACATTTAATCATAAAGGAATCACACTTGAACGAATAAAATCAAAGACTGAATTTTTTTTAAAAAAAAAAATACAAGGACCTTGGTCCGAACCCTGCACGGACCATTACACGGGGTCCGTGCAGCCTTTGGACAAGGGTCCGTGTCCATGGCTGAAATCAAAATCAAAGGAGTTTTGGAGCAGAGGACATACGGACCCTTACACGGAGGCTTACACGGGGTCCGTGCCTCCTTTTCTCAAAACATTTTTGGGACAGTTTCCATCCGGACCTAGGCACATGGCATGCACGGGGTCTGTGCCCTGCGCATAAAATTCAGTCTTTTTAAGCTATCAATGCTGAAAAATGATATAATCTATCATATAAGCTTTTCAACATGATTCTACAGAATTGACATGCATTTAAACATAAATCTACATATCTGTAGACAATACTCAACAACAACATATACAAAAGTGCTTGTTGTTCTAACATGATTACCAAATCATAAAACACATGTCATCTGCTTAAAACCCGAGTCACCACTTCTAATCTTTCCAATCTCGTGCAATCCAAGCCAAGTCTGACTTGCTTATGCCCCAACCTGATGCAATGTACACATACAAACAAAGCAACAGTCGGATAACTTAGGTGAGAATAAATCTTAGTATGAACGACATGCATATACATCATTTAAGCATATTAAATCTATATGCCAAATGAATCTTAAATCTCAAATCATGTAATAACAGGTAAAACATGATAGTATATTCGTTCATCTATAATAAAAATAATATCAAGCATATAAACTCAATCAAATCTTGAATGTCATAAAATAACATGCTAGCATTTATAAACACATATTCTAAACCATAGAAATCTCTAGGTTAATGCATAAATGCAATGCATGTGTCAAGGAATAGGCTATCAAATCTGATATCAATAAATCGTAGTTCTGGGATCCCGGGAAAATAAAATCTTTAACCGACCACCGACTCTCCCAATCGAAGTGGTGTTAAATATCTCAATTCCCCAGACTTTGGTGCAACTATAGTCAGTCATCTAGCTCTGGAAATAAATCTATATTCTGTGCCATGAGTCATCTGACTCTGGAAGTAAATCTACATTCCATGCCACTCAACTACAGTTCTCCAAACGTCATCTGCACTCTAGGTCTTTCAACCCTCTGTGCTTTTCAGGCTGGAGTTCAAGATGAATGCAACTTACTCTGGATGCATCAAATCATACATAAGCTAAAACAACATCTTGAACACATCAATCATATAATCATATGATCATATAATCACTCAAGGATACCGACAAATCTCTAAGCATCACCTGGAATACGTAAAACATGTTCAATACAGAAAATAATATAAATCAAAGAAGACAAGTAAACATTTACATAAATATTATGGGAATTCAAGAAGATATCTATCTTAAATAATCTATCACATTTATGTAAACGTAAACAATAACATATATTAAACATGCATGTATGTGATTTTAGGTAACTCGATAATAAAAAACAATCTCGAGTTATTCTGCCCATCTTATTAATGTCTATTCATACCTTTCCTTCTGAATCTGAGACGCTCCAAGTTTGCATAACATGTATCCAAAAACTCATATCAAAAGCTTTTCCACGTTTGGGACATCTTAGCTTCAAACATTGCTTCCTTTTTGTTTTTCTCGGTTCAACGATTGGATTCTCGAGTTGTCAACCGTCATGAAAATATGAAATGGCATGTTCATAGGCTAAACATATCAATCACACTCACTTCTTAGTCAGCGCAATCCATCTTAATTCAATTGCTATCAAATTCTTGACGACGGCATAACGGATCGAAATCGGAAATTCCAAAGACATTATCAAGATCATATCATATATCTAGACATTACTTCATCGCCACTTCTTCAGCTCAACCACGTGAATGATAGCTCATAAAATTCAGATTTCACAAAATGCTTCAAAAATTTGAAAACATATCCAAACGACGATCTTTTCTCGATCCGTCTTAAATATGCTATCGTCGTATATGCTAGAACATGTTTATACAATCAAATCTTAATTCTAACAACATCATAAAATTCTAACATGGTAGAACTTCTTAAAACTTACATCAAAACAAAGTATTCGGAGCTGTGATCGCAAATATATGCTCAATCGGAAATTCTACCGGGCGGATCGAAAGATATCGGAGCTTTAAAGGGACAAAAATGGCTTCAAACGTTTTCTGATCTTCTTCCCCTCTTATCACGTGTAATCTGATGAAACAAAAGTGGAGAGAAGATATATATAAGCCAAATTTCACTTTAGTCCCTGAACTTTGGCCTAATTGCAAACTAGTCCCCGGACAAGCAATTTAATTCAATTTCAATCCTAAATCATTTAAGAATATTAGAATTTAATTCTAAACTCTAAATATTCTCAAATTAAATATTCTCGGATTAAAATTAAATACTTTCGGACCTTATCGCATTCTAGTCCTTGAACTGCTCAATATTCACAAATTGGTCCTTGCCCGTATTTCATCCTCAAATTAAATCCTTGATATTTATAATCTTGGAATTTACATCTTAAATTCCATAAATAAAAATTCAAATATTTTTAATCTTTTAATTTAAGAATTATGGATATTAAAATCTTAAAATCCGAAAAATCCTCAAATTAAATATTTTTGACCCGAAATTAAAATCTCTAATTTCCATAAATTCTTAAATTCATCTTTTCACTCTTATTCGGAATTTAAATCTTAAATCCCGTCATTAAGAACATAATATTTTCAGGCCTTACAATTCCTCCCCTCTAAGGAATGATTTCATCCTCGAAATCGCATTCGATCTTACTGTTGATTCTCGTAAGCTGTATAGCTGACTGCATTAATAATTACTTCAAGTCTCTGAGCTTTAGATATTTATTCTGATATCTTCTCTTCAACCGTATCTTAATCTTCTTTCTGATCGCTTTTGCAATCATATCTATTCTCGTGAACATATAATCACTGAGTCAACTTAGATCTAAGTTGCTCTTTCTCGTGATCTAACTCTGTATCAGTTATCTGACTTGAATGCACATACATATTCTAGCTGATATTCTTCAGCCAATGCATATGGATAACAAGTCATCTGTCTGACAATTTGAGATTGATTCTGAAATCTCTTTCTGAACCTAATGATGCTTGGGAAAGAACTTCTTTGCTGATCATTCTGTTCAGGCTTCAAATCTATATCTGTTACTCATTTTCTAGCTCTGTCAATGTTGCTCTATTCTCATTCTATTCAAATCAATATTCACATTCTCTATCTTTTCTTGTCTCATATCTGGTCTGATAGCTGATACTTCTGAAATATCGTGTCAATAGAAAGACAATTCTGTTTTTCTTATCAATCAATCATCAAAGTACTGTCTCTATATCTATCAGGTAGCTGTCACAGAAATTATGGTAATCAAGTGGCACATAATCAATCAATTAGTACCGAATCTAGTACTATAGTTCTGAGCATATCCTCAAAAATCTGGAAAAATCACATCTGATAGTCCATTAATCGGAGGATGGTATAATGAAATCTCATACAACCAAACACTCAGAACATCTGACAATCAATGCCACAATCTAGAAAACAAATCTAACGTCTCTATCTCAACAATAGATTTCAATAATTCCTGTAATCTGATCATCTTGATAACTTTATAACAGGTATCTCTGTATGTTTGTATCATATCTAATACAACATATTCTTGAATCTGTCGCAATCTACTACAATAGAAATCGCAAAATCATGACGATTCGAGTAGATTCGAACTAAAATCTTCTGCAAAGTTGATCTTCTTTCAGCTCTTATGTAACTAATCTGTTACAGAAACCACTTGAGTTCTTCTTTTCTGCTTCGTTTACTGGAATTTTAGTATTGGTAATGTCAATTCTGTCGTATTTGTTTTCATTTCTTTCACCAATACTGATTTCAAAGTAATGACTACATGTAAATCATACATGTGTAAACAATTGAATAGATATTCAATCTGTTGTCATATGGCTCTTTCAGAATTTGATATTCCTTATCTAGAATATCTGGCATATTCAAACGATTATTCACCGCAAAAGTTTATCTGTTCTGATCTGCTGTCTTATCTCATATCTTAATCTAGCATTCTCAATCGAATTTTCATTGCTTGATCTAATATCCATGTTGCTTTTATCTTTCCAAACCAATCGAGTTTAGCTTGGATTGCAACAATTCTGATTGTTTGATAATCTATCTAGAAACTCAAGCACAAACATACAACAAGTACATATCTGTACTCAATCAATCAAGAAATTATCTAAAACCCATAATTCTTGCTGATGGTCTGACTCTGACTTTCTATCAGTTATGAGCCAAATACTTCAAGATACACTGAATAGACACATCAAATATTCAATAAGTCTCAAATTTCAAATCAAAGGAACTCGCTCAAGTCAAGGTCACCCAAAATCAAATATTCTGAATGACAAAATCTGCACAGTGAAAACAACTCACTTGCATATCACAACTTAAAGAGAGTAAATCAAATCAGACTCTAGCAAAGGAATAAGAGTCAATCAAACTCGATCGAGGTCGAATACAAAAACCTTAGAATCGATAGCAAGAAATTCAAGAATCACGATGATGTAATAGCTTCAGCAAAATTGAAGAGAAAGCTCAAATGTAACTGATTTTTCTTATTCTCTATTGACATGAGTTCATTTATTAATTCTCAGCTGAAAATAGTCGAATATAATCTTTTCGACTTAACTTATTGTCATAGAATTAATCATCATTTTGGTACTAAATAACTCTTTTCTACTCAATCTCCTAGCTGTTTCTGGAGTTCTTCAATTCAAGTAATGCTCTTCTATACGAGTTGTCATCAGACTTTCATACTAGACATCACTTTCTATAGAACTCCTTTCATTTCGTAGAAAAATTGAAATATGTCTTCTGAATAATTCTGTATATTCTAACCACTGACATATCTGTTAATTCTAGGTTAGTTCTATACTAATTCAGTACATCGACTAAAATTCTTCCAACATTTTCCTCTTGGTATAACCAGTACCAAATAACAAAAATCTAATTTCTGAAACTCATATCATAACTTTATAATCATTTATATTGCTTAATCAGTGCACGGATTCAATCAGCTGTTAATTGGTACTCAGTTATTGCATTAATATCTATAATGCATGCTAGTTTAATACCCAAGTTGTATATTAGTACATTCAATCTTATTTCCTCAAATCTGTATGTTATCTATTCTGTCTAATCTGCTAAATATTTTCCATCTACTCAAAGGCAAACTCTCAGCAAATACACTTAATAAAGGCTCAACAGATAAAGCTTGTAGCATAACAAATCATTGATCTATAAAGGTATGCTATGCAATCAATATATAAGCGGTTAACTAAAATTAACTCACTTACCTGTAATATTCTTATCTGATACAACTTGAGCCTTATTTTCTGTATTGGCTTATTGCCTATGACATTATCTGCCATTCAAATGTTCTCTTGATCTATTTCACCTATGAAAGCTATTCTTATATTTCTTCATCTGCTGGAGTTTAGACTGAATCGATCTTTGCTGCAGTTGTCACTATCTCTTGCTTCATAGCTATACTGCTATGAAAGTTATAGTGAAGGTGATGATCATAGTTTTTCACAATTACAGAGGCGTGAATAAAAATTCAACTCTGCCTTGTACTACCGGTTCATGATTTCGTTATTCTATTACTGGCTTGAAATCAACTCATTAAAGTAGTTATGCTTCTATTCTGCAAAGTCTGCTTTTCTATCTTCTTTATCATATAAGGAAAGAAAAAATTTTGTTTACTTACCTGCCAAACATTTAAATACTTCTTCTGGCAACTTCACCTATTTCTTGCTAAGTCCTGGAGTTGATATAAATCAAGCTGATTCTATGTTCATCTGAATATTCTTCTCTTGAACAACTGATCCAACTCTTCAACTCGACCCCTTTCTAGACATAGCATATTCTGTATCTTTTTGAGTTGGTGATTAATAGCTTTAGAGTTGTTCAACTAACATACTCCTCAGTGCAATCATCCTATCGATCGGCTCAAAAACTTATCTCAACACTATTCTGTTTTGTCTGCGGTTCTGTTCTGTTTGAGGTTCTCATACTATCTGCACAATTTGTCTTATTCGATAACAGAAGCAATATATATGGCAGAGATTATAAAATACAATTTCAGTATAACATACATATAATCTCATGCTTCTGAATAAAACACATGCTTGCAAATTCTCATGCTTTCAAATAATACATGCTTGCAACGAATTCATTTATTCTAATGAATTCAAGAAATCAGGCATACTTATCATCATATAAGGATGTAATTCGCATCTCAGTAAAGCAAGCAGTGTTCAATCAAACAATCATAGTCGCATACAATTCTGTAAAGCAAGTAAAGCATACTCATGCAATACTATAAATGCATGCGACTCAATCTACCCCGCTCAACTTCTATCTTAGTCCAAGACTTTACGCTCTGATACCACCTGTTGCGGGGACCTCGGGTGCTAATCTCATCTTAAGGGGCAAATTAAAATTTAATCATAAAGGAATCACACTTGAACGAATAAAATCAAAGACTGAAATTTTTTTTAAAAAAAATACACGGACCATTGCACGGGGTCCGTGCAGCCTTTGGACAAGGGTCCGTGTCCATGGCTGAAATCAAAATCAAAGGAGTTTCGGAACAGAGGACACACGGACCCTTACACGGAGGCTTACATGGGGTCCGTGCCTCCTTTTCTCAAAACATTTTTGGGACAGTGTCCATCCGAACCTAGGCACATGGAATGCACGGGGTCCGTGCCCTGTGCATAAAATTTAGTCTTTTTAAGCTATCAATGCTGAAAAATGATATAATCTATCATATAAGCTTTTCAACATGATTCTACATAATTGACATGCATTTAAACATCAATCTATATATCTGTAGACATTACTCAACAACAACATATACAAAAGTGCTTTTTGTTCTAACATGATTACCAAATCATAAAATACATGTCATCTGCTTAAAACCCGAGTCACCACGTCTAATCTTTCCAATCTCGTGCAATCCAAGCCAAGTCTGACTTTCTTATGCCCCAACCTAATGCAATGCACACATACAAACAAAGCAACAGCCGGATAACTCCGGTGAGAATAAATCTCAGTATGAACGACATGCATATACATCATTTAAGAATATTAAATCTATATGCCAAATGAATCTTAAATCTCAAATCATGTAATAACAGGTAAAACATGATAGAATATTCGTTCATCTATAATAAAAATAATATCAAGTATATAAACTCATTCAAATCTTGAATGTCATAAAATAACATGCTAGCATTTATAAACGCATATTCTAAACCATAGAAATCTCTAGGTTAATGCATAAATGCAATGCATGTGTCAAGGAATAGGCTATCAAATCTGATATCAATAAATCGTAGTTCTGGGATCCCGGGAAAATAAAATCTTTAACCGACCACCGAATCTCCCAATCAAGGTGGTGTTAAATATCTCAATTCCCCTGACTTTGGTGCAACTATAGTGAGTCATCTAGCTCTGGAAATAAATCTATATTCTGTGCCATGAGTCATCTGACTCTGGAAGTAAATCTACATTCCATGCCACTCAACTACAGTTCTCCAAACGTCATCTGCACTCTAGGTCTTTCAACCCTCTGTGCTTTTCAGGCTGGAGTTCAAGATGAATGCAACTTACTCTGGATGCATCAAATCATACATAAGCTAAAACAACATCTTGAACACATCAATCATATAATCATATGATCATATAATCACTCAAGGATACCGACAAATCTCTAAGCATCACCTGGAATACGTAAAACATGTTCAATACAGAAAATAATATAAATCAAAGAAGACAAGTAAACATTTACATAAATATTATGGGAATTCAAGAAGATATCTATCTTAAATAATCTATCTCATTTATGTAAACGTAAACAATAACATATATTAAACATGCATGTATGTGATTTTAGGTAACTCGATAATAAAAAACAATCTCGAGTTATTCTGCCCATCTTATTAATGTCTATTCATACCTTTCCTTCTGAATCTGAGACGCTCCAAGTCTGCATAACATGTATCCAAAAACTCATATCAAAAGCTTTTCCACGTTTGGGACATCTTAGCTTCAAACATTGCTTCCTTTTTGTTTTTCTCGGTTCAACGATTGGATTCTCGAGTTGTCAACCGTCATGAAAATATGAAATGGCATGTTCATAGGCTAAACATATCAATCACACTCACTTCTTAGTCAGCGCAATCCATCTTAATTCAATTGCTATCAAATTCTTGACGACGGCATAACGGATCGAAATCGGAAATTCCAAAGACATTATCAAGATCATATCATATATCTAGACATTACTTCATCGCCACTTCTTCAGCTCAACCACGTGAATGATAGCTCATAAAATTCAGATTTCACAAAATGCTTCAAAAATTTGAAAACATATCCAAACGACGATCTTTTCTCGATCCGTCTTAAATATGCTATCGTCGTATATGCTAGAACATGTTTATACAATCAAATCTTAATTCTAACAACATCATAAAATTCTAACATGGTAGAACTTCTTAAAACTTACATCAAAACAAAGTATTCGGAGCTGTGATCGCAAATATATGCTCAATCGGAAATTCTACCGGGCGGATCGAAAGATATCGGAGCTTTAAAGGGACAAAAATGGCTTCAAACGTTTTCTGATATTCTTCCCCTCTTATCACGTGTAATCTGATGAAAAAAAAAGTGGAGAGAAGATATATATAAGCCAAATTGCACTTTAGTCCCTGAACTTTGGCCTAATTGCAAACTAGTCCCCGGACAAGCAATTTAATTCAATTGCAATCCTAAATCATTTAAGAATATTAGAATTTAATTCTAAACTCTAAATATTCTCAAATTAAATATTCTCGGATTAAAATTAAATACTTTCGGACCTTATCGCATTCTAGTCCTTGAACTGCTCAATATTCACAAATTGGTCCTTGCCCGTATTTCATCCTCAAATTAAATCCTTGATATTTATAATCTTGTAATTTACATCTTAAATTCCATAAATATCAATTTAAATATTTTTAATCTTTTAATTTAAGAATTCCGGATATTAAAATCTTAAAATCCGAAAAATTCTCAAATTAAATATTTTTGACCCGAAATTAAAATCTCTAATTTCCATAAATTATTAAATTCATCTTTTCACTCTTATTCGGAATTTAAATCTTAAATCCCGTCATTAAGAACTTAATATTTTCGGGTCTTACAGGATATGATTGAATTTGAATTGTTTTTTAAATCAACGCTGAGGCCATTGATCCATAGTACTTTTTGATGGTTCTTGTTGCTGCATATGTGTAATGGAGTTTTGGGTTTTGTGTTAGTTTTGTTCGGAACGAACAAAAGTCTAAGTTTGGGGAAATTTGATAAGTGCATTTTGTGCGCTTAATTTGTTTATGATTTTTCTTGGCTTTTGTGATTTATTGGGAGATATTGCGTGAGTTTGTTGTTGTTTTTGTGTTTGTAGAAAAGAATGGAGTATGATGAATTTCAGTGGAATTAAGCCCAAAAGGATGGAGTTTAAAGAAAATATCAAGAGTTGAAAAAGAGAAGAAAAATCCCAAATTCGAGGTCAAGGCACGCCCGCGCAATGCAGAGGAACGCCCGCGCAGTTTAAGAGGAACTTGAAGAAAAGTGCGAGAGGACGGCGCCATCGCATGTTCAGAATATAAGTGTTCGAGTTTTTATGGAAACTTTTGGGGATTTTCTTGGGCTTATCTTGGATAATTTTTAGGGCATATAAAAGGAGTTTTTCTGAGACGCATAGGGTTCTATCAGCCGCCGCATAACACAATACTTTTGAGAGCACAATTTTTAGATTTTCGTGATCGTGCATTGAAGAATACTTGGAACAAAGACGAAGGCTTTTCAACCGGATACGGAAGAAAGACTACGGCTTTGTTATCTCACCTTTATTTATCTTTTGATTGTTGGATTATGCTTGGATTATTAAGCATTACTTGGTTGTGTTTGAAATTTATTATGAACTAAACTTTTCTAGTCTAGAGGTTGATGTAGCCTGGTTGACGCATGTTCATGAATATTTGATTTTATTGAATTGAATTTCTCTAGATTAATTGTGTTTCTAGTTTTTGTTGGAGAACACGGTGATCAGATCAATTATGATTGATACCCGGTGCAGCGGAAGTTTAAAATTTTGTATGGAACGATTCCATAATGGGTATCAACCTTACGATTAAATTGTGTGTGTGTAAAAATTAAATAACAATTATAAAATTTTTATCTTTAATCTCGAATCGAGATTTTGGACACCAACAGATTTCTCTACTCTTGTTGTATATCCCTGGAACTGATGGACGAACTGTTCTTCAATCAGGTCCACGAACGGATATTCAATCCCTCTGATAGATTGCACTAGAAAATCTATCAGAAGTTTCTACGAAGAGATTAACGAATTTGATCCGTTAAACCAGACTGTAATTCAAAATCACAGGCTGGATTTTTCTCAAGCAGAGGGAGAGGGGGCGGCGGCCACAATAAATAAAATTAGGGTTTTCGAAAATTATTTTATGACCTGTTGTGTGTAATTTATGTACTGCAATAACTTATTTATAATGTAGGCCACTAACAACTTAGGGCCCATTAGTCATAAGTTCAAGCCCGACAAGCAAAGCCCGCATGTTCAGAAATTAATATAAAATTCATCGTGACTCTGATTGATAAACCGATTTCACCAATGTGCACAGAAACCATTTCTGCACCTTTTAAAGTCAAGATAAATTTTTCTGAATCCGAATTCAGTGATTTCCAAAAATGGTCATCCCTATGTCATTTTAGGAAATCTTACTCCTCTACTCTTAAATAAGAAGTCCAACTTCTTCGTTCATTAAATTTAACTCTTTAAATTTAACTATCTCAACGGGGATTAAAAATCCATTACACTGTGTGACCCTCAATGGTTCATGGATACAGCTAGCCGTGGACTCACAACTCCTTGTGACTCGGAACAACAATTTCCGACTTGCCCATCGAATCATGGTAAGAGCGCCTAGAAACATCGCCCCATGATTCCCTAGGTATCACTGATAGTGCCTACAAGAACCAATAGATTTTGGTTTGCGTACAGTACGGTCCCTTCATCCATATATCCCGATCGAATCAACAACCATTGGTATATCGAGAGTCGTTCGAGATTCGATAACTATGCAATACATCTTGAAGATCAAATAGTGACATCGCATGTGCTACTAAGAAACCATTTCTTAAATCACATTATGTACTCTGGCCAGAGATTCGTCACACTAATATCTCCTCAGATCGCATAGGATATCCACACTCGCAAGTATGTGGTGAATCCTTGACAACAAAGCATCGACTCCTATATGTGTTGTAACTGTACCCAATCCCGACACTTGATGACCCCAATAGAGTCGGTAAACGAGTCAAAGCACAGTACTAGCATATAGAGTCTCAATGATGTCTCAAGTAGTAAGGACTAATGGTGTACAACCAAAACCGCGGACTATATCCACTCGATAAGTGATAACCACTTGGAAAGTCCGGATAGGGTAGTTCGATCATTCATCGTATGAATATCCATTTGCATGCTTCGAACATCTCTATGTTCCTTACCAATGAAACGTGGTACTCTGCATCGCAAATGCTAGTCTCAAACTCGAGCGATCCTTATCCTTATTATCGGACGGCTCAATCGACTAGGAACAGTTTAGAATATACAGTGACTATAAGATGTGTTTCATGATAGACATCCCCATGTTCTACCACATCTTACATACACTATAGTATATTCAAGGTCTTTATCAAAACAACAATAGTATATCACAATATAACAATATGAAGAAAGATAAAGTCATTGCCATTAATAAAAGTGTAAATTATATTAAACAAAAGATTGTTTATACAAAGAGTCATCAAAGCCCTTAGCCACAAGTTGGCTCACCGGGCACCCACTCTTACAATCTCCCACTTGCCCTAAAGCCAACTAGTCATACTACGTAGACCCATTGCTTCGCGATGTTTGTCAAATAATGGTCCTGGCAAGGGCTTAGTAAGTGGATCAGCGATATTGTCTGCAGAGGCCACTCTTTCGACAGTGATGTCTCCTCTTTCCACAATCTCCCGGATGATGTGGTATTTCCTCAGTACGTGTTTGGATCTTTGATGAGACCTTGGTTCCTTTGCCTGAGCAACGGCACCCGTGTTGTCACAGTACACTGGGACTGGACCAACAACTTCAGGAATGACGCCCAACTCTTGGACGAAATTCCTCATCCAAACGGCCTCTTTAGCAGCAGCTGATGCTGCAATGTATTCTGCTTCAGTGGTGGAATCCGCTGTGGTGTCCTGCTTGGAACTCTTCCAAGAGACAGCACCGCCATTGAGCATGAATACAAATCCAGAGGTTGACTTCGAGTCATCCACGTCACTTTGGAAGCTAGAGTCGGTATAGCCTTCCAATTTTAGTTCTCTTCCTCCATATACCATGAACATATTCTTAGTCCTTCGTAAGTACTTAAGAATGTCCTTCACGGCTTTCCAATGCATTTGACCGGGATTAGCTTGATATCTGCTCGTGAAACTCAGAGCAAATGCTACATCCGGTCTGGTAGATATCATCCCATACATGATACTACCTATGGCTGACGCATATGGTACATGTGTCATTTTCTCTATCTCTTCATTAGTCTTGGGACACATAGACTTGGATAGAGAAACTCCATGACACATGGGTAGATGTCCTCTCTTGGACCCATCCATTGAAAACCGTTTCAATATGGTGTCGATGTAGGTTGATTGAGTGAGTCCTATCATTCTCTTAGATCTATCTCTATAGATCTGTATCCCAAGAATATAGGATGCCTCACCCAAATCCTTCATCGAGAATCTACCTGATAACCATATCTTTGTTGACTGCAACATCCCTACGTCATTCCCAATGAGTAGGATGTCATCAACATAAAGTACTAAGAATGTCACAGCATCCTTAACTACTTTCTTGTACACGCATGGTTCCTCCGGGTTCTTGATGAAACCAAAATCCTTTATTGTTTCATCAAATTTCTGGTTCCAACTTCTTGATGTTTGTTTTAGACCATAAATTGATCTCTGAAGCTTGCATACCTTATGCTCGCTTCCCATGGATGTGTACCCCTCAGGCTGCTTCATATAGATTTCTTCCTTAATGTCTCCATTAAGAAAAGCAGTCTTCACATCCATTTGCCATATCTCATAGTCATACCATGCAGCTATGGCAATAAGGATTCTTATGGACTTGAACATTGCAACTGGTGAAAAGGTTTCATCATAGTCAACTCCTTGTCTTTGAGTATAACCTTTTGCCACCAATCGCGCCTTGTAGGTCAATACCTTACCATCAGGCCCAAGCTTTCTCTTGTAGATCCATTTACACCCTATTGGAACAATTCCATCGGGAGGATCTACTAAAGACCAAACTTGGTTTGTATGCATCGAATCTATTTCCGACTGCATAGCTTCAAGCCATAAATTTGAATCCGCATCAGAAATTGCTTCCTTGAAGTTTCTTGGATCACATCCAACATTGGGTTCATCTTGATCCCCTTCAAGAAGAAGACCATATCGAATAGGAGGTCTAGAAGTCCTCTCGGATCTTCTAGGTACAGGCGTGTCTATCAATGGTTCCTGAGGTGTAGGATCGTTATTTTGTATTTCGGGTTCTTCTCGAATTTCTTCGAGTTCCATCATCTCGCCTTTCTTATCCAATAAGAACTCCTTCTCTAAGAAGGTGGCATTCCTTGAAACAAACACCTTTGTTTCAGCAGGATAATAGAAATAATATCCGATTGAATTCTTCGGATACCCTACAAAATAACATAAGCTGGATCGACTATCCAACTTATCTCCCACTGTCCGCTTCACGTAAGCAGGACATCCCCAAATCCTCAAGTACGAATACTTAGGAGCTTTGCCATTCCATAACTCGTATGGTGTTTTGTCCACTGCTTTAGTGTGGACGTTGTTCAACAACAATACCGCTGTTTCAAGCGCATAGCCCCAAAACGAAGGTGGAAGCTCAGTGAAGCTCATCATGGATCGAACCATGTCCAACAAAGTTCGATTATGACGCTCCGATACACCATTAAGCTGTGGTGTCATAGGAGGAGTCCACTGAGAGAGAATCCCATTCTCTTTTAGATAGTCCAAAAACTCGGTACTTAAGTATTCTCCACCTCGATCCGATCGAAGTGCTTTAATACTTTTACCTAATTTGTTTTCTACTTCAGCCTTGAATTCTTTGAACTTTTCAAATGCTTCAGACTTATATTTCATTAAATATAAATACCCATACCTAGAATAATCATCAGTAAAGGTAATGAAGTAGGTGTGGCCATATTGAGTGCCAACTCTAAATGGACCACAAACATCTGTATGGATCAAATCCAACAGATTTTGACTACGCTCAGGTTTCCCCTTAAAAGGAGATTTAGTCATTTTTCCTTTTAGGCAGGATTCACAAGTAGATAGAGAGTTAATATCAGACATATCAAACATGCCCTCTCCCACTAGCTTGTTCATCCTCCTTGAGGAAATATGACCTAGCCTAGCATGCCAAAGGTTTGCCGGGTTTTGACTATCGATTTTTCTTTTGTTTGTTGTTGCCGGTTTATCAACATAATTTATTGGAACGTCTTTTAGTTTTAAGTTATATAGATCTTTTTCAAGTTGTCCATTTCCAATCAAACATTCATTCTTGTAAATATTGCAAATCTCATTCACAAAATTGCAAGAATAACCATCTCTATCAAGCATAGAAACAGAAATAATGTTTTTAATCAAATCCGGAACAAATAAAACATCTCTCAAAAGTAACTTAAAACCGTTCTGCAAAATTAAATAAATATCTCCCACAGCTTTAGCTTCAACTCTGGAACCATTTCCGAGCCTCAGCTGGGTCTCACCCATTCTAAGCTTATTACTTCTTGTCATCATTTGCAACTCATTGCAAATATGAGATCTACATCTGGTATCCAATACCCAAGAAGTAGTATTAAGAAAAACATTTATTTCAATGTAAAACATACCCTTTGCAGTTCGCAACTGCTCGAGGTATTCCTTGCAGTTACGTTTCCAATGACCGGGTTTCTTGCAGTGATGGCAAACTTGTTTAGACTTGTCCAATTTTGCATGTAACATTTGGCCTTGAGATCATGGTCCAACCATTTCTCTAGTTCGGCCAACCTTTCGGTAGTTACATCAGCCGGGGCTGTTTTCGGAGAAGCCTTTTCTAACACTTAGAAAATCTTTACCGAACTTAGGACAATCTTAACTTATGGAATCATTCTGTATTGTTTGCGCCAGTAAGTTTGTTTTGTTGGAGAATCGAGAAAAGTGGATTACGCGAATTCATCGTATGAAATACTGAAAAGAATCAGACAAATATCAGTGATTGTTTAAGCAATTTACTAAGACATAAAATAGGCGAAATTTATTTTATGAATCTCACTCTCACTATTTTAACGATTTCACTACCCTCTAGTGAAAACGGGAAACTGTTTTCCTTAGTGAGATCATGGAGTCCAATTGACAAACTTATAGTCCCGAATAATATCAGCCAACCATAATTTTCAAAAGGTAGAGCCCAATTGCTTCCAAAGCAACCTCCACGTTTTTACCTCATGTCCAATAAGGGCCCAATAATATGACGCCGATTATTGTGACATGTCAAGATGACCCATCAATATTAAGTTGTGATGGACGGTCGCCATGTGGATCCCCCAATAATATGAGCCGATCCCATGGGAGTTCCACCCAACTTACAACATGTGTCGATCCAATGTACAGCTTTTCGACGAACGGGCCCCCCCAATAATATGAGCCGGACCGTATCCGCGGGTAGCATCTCATACATTGATCGTTGATGGAAGGTAGGAACATTTAAACAAATTTAAATTTCTTTTATTCATCTTGATATCAATTTTAAATCATATTTAAAATGAGGGATTTTTAATTATAAAAATTTGTCTCATCATTTTTAAAATTTTGTATGCTTGTCGGATTCACACAATTATGTCTAAAACATGCATACAACTATAATATCACATATTATATAGGATGATCGATTCCATTTCTAATCGACCCGTGGTTGCCAATCACGAGTCTTAGTCCAATCCTAGGTAATATGCAGTATGCAATGCAATCCTATTACATTTGCTTCCAATTTACATTTCTTCTGTCTTTATTGTCTGCTGGGCCCACCTCCATCTTCAAATCTTGATCTCCCACTAAATCTAATGTATTTACAATAAATAACAATGACAAGTAGGGGATACATTTTTAAGGGGTGGGAACGGGCCATAAACCAAGCCCACTTTTATTACATATGACATTCATATTGGGCCATAAATCAGGCCCACTAATAAAACCAACAACAATAAAAACAAATGAAAATTCCTAACATACACCTACAAAATTGGTCATGGCAATCGATCATCCTTATCCAATAACATTTAATTCAAAATTAATTTATTGGATAACATGCAATGGCAATTTAAATTTAAAAGGATAAAATCATATTTCATACATAAAATCTTATTTTACATACAAAATCATATTTTATCTTTTTATCAAATAAAATCATATTTTATCTATAAAATCCAATTTTATACATAAAATCATATTTTACTCAATATATCCATAAGATCATATCTTATCATCAATTGTACCAAAAATAATTAATTTCAAAATTCAATTTAAGGATAAAATATTAAAATTTTCCAAAAATTCAAATTTATCCAAAAATCAATTTTAAAATTTTCGGACTCGAACAATTCGATCCGACGCCTCGTGAACCAATCAAAACAATTTTCGATCGGACCAAAAATAGAATTTTAACGTATTAAAATTTGATTTAAAAAATTAAAAATAATTTTCCCGCGGGCCGCCCGGGATATTCCCGGGCCGCGCAGCCCGGCTGCCCCTAGGGCAGCGACGATCGCTGCCCCTGCCCCGGGCAGCGATCCAATCACTGCCCGGGTTTTTGCCCGAAAAAATATTTTTTATTTTTAAAATATTTATTTTGTTTCAAAAATCGAGGCCTAAAAAATTTTTGTACAATCGATTAATTTAATCGCTTGATCTGAGCAACCTGGCTCTGAGACCACTGTTGGAGAACACGGCGATCAGATCAATTATGATTGATACCCGGTGCAGCGGAAGTTTAAAATTTTGTATGGAACGATTCCATAATGGGTATCAACCTTACGATTAAATTGTGTGTGTGTAAAAATTAAATAACAATTATAAAATTTTTACCTTTAATCTCGAATAGAGATTTTGGACACCAACAGATTTCTCTGCTCTTGTTGTATATCCCTGGAACTGATGGACGAACTGTTCTTCAATCAGGTCCACGAACGGATATTCAATCCCTCTGATAGATTGCACTAGAAAATCTATCAGAAGTTTCTACGAAGAGATTAACGAATTTGATCCGTTAAACCAGACTGTAATTCAAAATCACAGGCTGGATTTTTCTCAAGCAGAGGGAGAGGGGGCGGCGGCCACAATAAATAAAATTAGGGTTTTCGAAAATTATTTTATGACCTGTTGTGTGTAATTTCTGTACTGCAATAACTTATTTATAATGTAGGCCACTAACAACTTAGGGCCCATTAGTCATAAGTTCAAGCCCGACAAGCAAAGCCCGCATGTTTAGAAATTAATATAAAATTCATCGTGACTCCGATTGATAAACCGATTTCACCAATGTGCACAGAAACCATTTCTGCACCTTTTAAAGTCAAGATAAATTTTTCTGAATCCGAATTCAGTGATTTCCAAAAATGGCCATCCCTATGTCATTTTAGGAAATCTTACTCCTCTACTCTTAAATAAGAAGTCCAACTTCTTCGTTCATTAAATTTAACTCTTTAAATTTAACTATCTCAACGGGGATTAAAAATCCATTACACTGTGTGACCCTCAATGGTTCAGGGATACAGCTAGTCGTGGGCTCACAACTCCTTGTGACTCGGAACAACAATTTCCGACTTGCCCATCGAATCATGGTAAGAGCGCCTAGCAACATCGCCCCATGATTCCCTAGGTATCACTGATAGTGTCTACAAGAACCAATATATTTTGGTTAGCGTACAGTACGGTCCCTTCATCCATATATCCCGATCGAATCAACAACCATTGGTATATCGAGAGTCGTTCGAGATTCGATAACTATGCAATACATCTTGAAGATCAAATAGTGACATCGCATGTGCTACTAAGAAACCATTTCTTAAATCACATTATGTACTCTGGCCAGAGATTCGTCACACTAATATCTCCTCAGATCGCATAGGATATCCACACTCGCAAGTATGTGGTGAATCCTTGACAACAAAGCATCGACTCCTATATGTGTTGTAATTGTACCCAATCCTGACACCTGATGACCCCAATAGAGTCGGTAAATGAGTCAAAGCACAGTACTAGTATATAGAGTCTCAATGATGTCTCAAGTAGTAAGGACTAATGGTGTACAACCAAAACCGCGGACTATATCCACTCGATAAGTGATAACCACTTGGAAAGTCCGGATAGGGTAGTTCGATCATTCATCGTATGAATATCCATTTGCATGCTTCGAACATCTCTATGTTCCTTACCAATGAAACGTGGTACTCTGCATCGCAAATGCTAGTCTCAAACTCGAGCGATCCTTATCCTTATTATCGGACGGCTCAATCGACTAGGAACAGTTTAGAATATACAGTGACTATAAGATGTGTTTCATGATAGACATCCCCATGTTCTACCACATCTTACATACACTATAGTATATTCAAGGTCTTTATCAAAACAACAATAGTATATCACAATATAACAATATGAAGAAAGATAAAGGCATTGCCATTAATAAAAGTGTAAATTATATTAAACAAAAGATTGTTTATACAAAGAGTCATCAAAGCCCTTAGCCACAAGTTGGCTCACCGGGCACCCACTCTTTCAGTTTTGAATGTCTTTTCAATTTACTGGCCATAAATTAATTTGTTATATTTATTTTTAATCCGCCACTCGGGAGATTAGATTTTAGATAGGATCGATAGAAATTACACTATTAATTGTTTATATAGCTTGGGAGAGTATATAACTTTAATAGAACCTTGAAGGAACATAATTTTACACATATCACTGCAGTTAGATTTTTAATAGGGATATTGAAATTGAACTGTAGTGATAGACTCTATTTGTAGCTCGGGAGAGGGGAATAGAATAATTTAAGTGTTCTTGGTTATTACTTGAAAGAAATTCATGAAAATAGGTTTATTAGGAATGAATATTGTCGAGACCAGGTGAAACAAAACATCTAGACCATTTTTCTCTGATTGATAATATTTTAAGGATTATGTGTGTGTGTGCTTTACAAACTCTATTATTTCTTTTAATTATTCAGCAATTCTTTAAAGTTTGATTTTCTAAATAAAATTAGGACTATTTTAATTACAAGTACTGAATATTTTCATATTACTCCTTGTGGTATCGACACTTTACTTATTCTTTACTAAAACTTGACAACCGTGCACCTGCGAGCATAAAATTTTGCAACATAAACCGCCAAATCTAAAGGGGACTGAGAATTCTGTTGATTTTCAGAACTAGCTAGAGGATATTGATCAGCCGTTTGAATCCCTTGATTATTCCTATGATCGTCGATTTAAACTTGTTATACATCAACTTCATGAGGTTGCAAAAAGTTGATGGATCACAACAAAGAAAGCTCTGGAGAATCAAGGTACGATTATCACCTGGTCAGTATTTTAAACTGCATTCTATCAACGTTTCTTTCCAGCCTCCTACAGAATAGACAAGGGGGCGGAATTTTCTAGCCTTCAGCAAGGACAACTGAATATTGAGGAATATGTGGCCAAGTTCACTAGTTTGCTGAAGTTTTCTCCACACATAGAAAACAATGATGAAGCACAAGCAGATCAATTCATCAATGGATTGAATCCGGATTTTTTTACTTTAGTGAATGTTGGAAGACCAAATAACTTTGCCGATGCACTGAATCGAGCAAAGGTGCAGAAGCTGGAATAATGAGACAGAAAGGAATACCATTTGTACCACTGACAGTGAGACCATCTCAAGAACAATCACATATTTCACCACCACCTAGTTTCGAAAGAGGAAGTAGTAGCAGCGGAAAAATAGAGTTCTTTCGACCCAAAGGGAAATAGTTCAAGCGATCAGGATGTAGTTCGTCCAGTTCTAGTGGTTCAAGATAGTTTAGGTCTGGACAGAAATCTAGTTCTTCCGAAGTCTACTGCAACAAATGTGGAGGTCGTCATGCTAGCGACCAATGCAGAGGATTTTTTGGCAGTTGCAAAATTTGTAACAAGGTGGGACATTTTGCTAGAGTTTGCCTGCAGCGTGGTTCTGAGTGTACACAAGGTGCGGGATCCTCTAGAGCACTAGCATAGCCTGAGAGGCAAGCATCTTATGTTCATTCATTTCAGCCACAGCCACCATCACAGAGTAGAGCAGGATGAAGTCAAGCTGTGACTCAAACTTCAAGGCAGCAGGCTAGAGTGTTTGCATTGACTGAGGAGCAAGAACAGGCAGCACCTAATGACGTTATAGCAGGTAATTGTTCTCTTTTTGGTTATCGTGCTTATGTCATGATAGATACTGGAGCATCCCATGCATTTATTTCTGAGCAATTTGCTATATTTCATGCATTGCCTGTTGAGCCATTATCTGTTGTAGTATCCATCTCTTCACCTTTGGGGAGAGGTACTGTATCTGTGAAATCAGTCAAGAATTGTATAATGCAGTATGAAGGTGATAGGATTTAGATAGACTGTATTGTGCTTGGTTTGTCAGACTTTGATTGCATTATCGGCATAGATATGTTAACCAAGTACAGGGCCACAGTTGATTGTTTTCAGAAGGTTGTGAGATTCAGACCAGATATGGAAACTGAATGGAAATTCAATCGTAAGGGTTTGAGATAACGAATTCCTTTGATATTTGTATTGTCTATGACTCGATTATTGCAGAAAGGAGCAGAGGGATTCCTTAATTATTCCATAGATGTGTTGAAAATTAGCCCGAAATTGGTTGACTTGCCAGTGGTTAGTGAGTTTGCTTATGTTTTTCTAGATGAAATTCCAGGATTGCCTCGGACTCGAGAGGTAGACTTCAGTATCGAAATGATTCCAGGTACGCAACCTATTTCAAAAGCTCCTTACAGAATGACACGAGTTGAACTGAAAGAACTGAAAGAACAGCTAGAAGATCTTTTAACCAAAGGGTACATTAGACCGAGTGTTTCTCCTTGGGGCGCACCGGTTCTGTTTGTATGAAAGAAGGATGGATCAATGAGACTTTGCATCGACTATTGGCAACTGAATAGAGAAACGGTAAAGAATCGTTATCCTTTGCCTATAATAGATGATTTATTTGATCAGTTGCAGGGTTCTTCTGTGTATTCCAAAATTTGATGTCTGAATATCATCAGTTGAGAGTACGAGATGAGGATATATCAAAAACTGCTTTCAGAACGAGGTATGGTCACTATGAATTCATTGTTACGCCTTCTGGATTGACCAATGCTCCAACGGTATTTATGGGGCTGATGAATAAGATATTTCAGAGGTATATTGATGATTTTGTTATTTTCTTTATTGATGATATTCTGATATATTCAAAGAATATGTGTGATCATGCTGAGCATTTAAGAACTCTTTTAAAAACTTTGACAGCCGAGAAATTGTATGCCAATCTGTCAAAATGTGAATTCTGGCTGACCGAGTTGTTTTTCTTTGGCATATCATTTCAGGAGATGACATTTTTGTTGATCTCAGCAAAGTTGAAGTAATGATCAATTGGCCTAGACCAACATCTGTACTAGATATACGGAGTTTTATGGTTTTAACAGATTATTATCGCCGATTTATCAACGGTTTTTCTAGCATTGCGAAGCCTATTACTCAATTTGTAAGAGTGGGTGCCCAGTGAGCCAACTGTGTGGCTATGGGCTTTGTTGACTCTTTGTATAAACAATCTTTTGTTTAATATTATTTACACTTTTATGGCAATGACTTTATATTACTTCATATTGTTATATTGTGATATACTATTGTTGTTTTGATAAAGACCTTGAATATACTATAGTGTATGTAAGATGTGGTAGAACATGGAGATGTCTATCATGAAATACATCTTATAGTCACTGTATATTCTAAAACCGTTCCTAGTCGATTGAGCCGTCCGATAATAAGGATAAGGATCGCTCGAGTTTGAGACTAGCATTTGCGATGCGGAGTACCACGTTTCATTGGTAGGGAACATGGAGATGTTCGAAGCATGCAAATGGATATTCATAGGATGAATAGTCGAACTACCCTATCCGGACTTTCCAAGTGGTTATCACTTATCGAGTGGATAAAGTCCGCGGTTTTGGTTGTACACCATTAGTCCTTACGACTTGAAACATCATGGAGACTCTATATGCTAGTACTGTGCTTTGACTCGTTTACCGACTCTGAGGGGGTCATCAGGTGTCGAGATTGGGTACAGTTACGACACATATAGGAGTCAATGCATTGTTGTCAAGGATTCACCACATACTTGCGAGTGTGGATATCCTATGCGATCTGAGGAGATATTAGTGTGACAAATCTCTGGCCAGAGTACTTGATGTGATTTAAGAAATGGTTTCTTAGTAGCACATGCGATGTCACTAATTTGATCTTCAAGATGCATTGCATAGTTATCGAATCTTGAGCGACTCTCGATATATCAATGGTTGTTGATTCGATCGGGATATTTGGATGAAGGGACCGTACTGTACGCTAACCAAAATCTACTGGTTCTTGTAGGCACTATCAGTGATACCTAGGGAATCATGGGGCGATGTTGCTAGGCGCTTTACCATGATTCGTTGGGCAAGTCGGAAAGTGTTGTTCCGAGTCACAAGGAGTTGTGAGCCCACGGCTAGCTGTATCCCTGAACCATTGAGGGTCACACAGTGTAATGGAGTTTTAATCCCCGTTGAGATAGTTAAATTTAAAGAGTTAAATTTAATGAACTAAGGAGTTGGACTTCTTAAATAAGAGTAAGGGAGTAGGATTTCCTAAAATGACATAGGGATGGACATTTTTGGAAACCACTGAATTCGGATTCAGGAAAATTTATTTTGACTTTAAAACGTGCAGAAATGGTTTCTGTGCACATTGGTGAAATCGTTTCATCAATCGGAGTCACGATGAATTTTATATTAATTTCTGAACGAGTGGGCTTTGCTTGTCGGGCCCCAGCTTATGACTAATGGGCCCTAAGGTGTTAGTGGCCTGCATTATAAATAAGTTATTTCAGTACAGAAATTACACACAGGTCATAATTTTTGAGAGCAAAAATCGAAAAACCCTAGCTCTCTCAAATAATATTTCGGCCGCCCCCTTGCTCTGTCACAGAGAAATTCCGGTCTGTGATTTTGAATCACAGTAAGGAATAACGAATCAAATTCGTGTATTCTCTTCGCAGAAAACTTCTGATAGATTTTCTAGTGCAATCTATCAGAGGGATTAAACCTCTGTTCGTGGACCTGATTGAAGGCGTTCATCGGTTCCAGGGAGAGACAACAAGAGCAGAATTGTTCTGTTGGTGTCCATTAATCTCGTTGCGAGATTTGAGGTAAAATTTATTTAATTGTTATTTAAATTTTACACACACAATAATTCAATCGTTGTATGGTTGATACCCACACCATGGAATCGTTCCATGAGAAAAATTTTAAACTTCCGCTGCACCGGGTATCAATCGTAATTGGTCTGGGAACTCGCCAGTTTTCCAACAGTGGTATCAGAGCCAGGTTGCTCAGATCAATCGATTGAATTAATCAATTGTACAAAATTTTTGAGTCTCGGTTTTTGAAACAAAATAAATATTTTTAATAAAAAATTTTTTTTTCCCGGGGACGAAACCCGGGCAGCGATTGGATCGCTGCCCGGAAGGGGCAGCGATGGTCGCTGCCCCCAGGGGCGGCGCACGGCGCCGCCCAAAGGGGGCGCACGGCGCCGCCCAAAGGGGGCGCACGGCGCCGCCCAGGGCAGCGCCGGGCAGCGCTCGGCGCCGCCCAGCGGCGGCGCCAGGCGCCGCCAGGGCAGCAAGCGTTGCTGCCCTAAGGGGGCAGCCGGGCTGCCCCGGCCCGCGCCCCGGGTGCGGGCCAACCCGGGAGTGTCCCGGGTGGCCCGCGGGAAAAATTAATATTTTATTAAAATTAATTTTAATATGTTAAAATTTTATTTTTGGTCCGGTCAAAAATTGTTTTTGATTGGTTCACGAGATTTCGGATCGAATTGTTCGAGTCCGTAAATTTTAAAATTGATTTTGGATAAATTTGAATTTTTGGAAAATTTTAATATTTTATCCGTAAATTGAATTTTGAAATCAATTATTTTGGTACAATTGATGATAAGATATGATCTTATGATATATTGAGTAAAATATGATTTTATTTGTAAAATTGGATTTTATAGATAAAATATGATTTTATTTGATATGGAGATAAAATATGATTTTATATGTGAAATGTGATTTTATATATAAAATATGATTTTATCTTGTTTAAATTTGAAATGCCACAGCATGTTATCCAATAAATTAATTTTGAATTAAATGTTATTGGATAAGGATGATCGATTGCCATGACCAATTTTGTAGGTGTATGTTAGGAATTTACATTTTGTCTTTATTGTTGTTGGTTTTATTAATGGGCCTGGTTTATGGCCCGATATGAATGTCATATGTAATAAAAGTGGGCTTGGTTTATAGCCCGTTCCCACCCCCTAAAAATGTATCCCCTACTTGTCATTGTTATTTATTGTAAATACATTAGATTTAGTGGGAGATCAAGATTTGAAGATGGTGGGCCCAGCAGACAATGAAGACTGAAGAAATGTAAATTGGAAGCATATGTAATAGGATTGCATTTGCATACTGCATATTACCTAGGATTGGACTAAGACCCGTGATTGGCAACCACGGGTCAATTAGAAATGGAATCGATCATCCTATATAATATGTGATATTATGATTGTATGCATGTTTAGACATAAATTGCGTGAATCCGGCAATGCATGCAATAAATTAAATATGATGAGACAAATATTTTTATAAATAAAATCCCTCATTTTAAATATGATTTAAAATTTATATCAAGATAAATAAAGGAAATTTAAATATTGTTTAAATGTTCCTACCTTCCATCAACGGTCAATGTATGTGATGCTACCCGCGGATACGGTCCGGCTCATATTATTGGGGGGGCCCGTCCGTCGGAAAGCTGTACATTGGATCGACAAATGTTGTAAGTTGGGTGGAACTCCCATGGGATCGGCTCATATTATTGGGGGATCCACATGGCGACCGTCCATCACAACTTAATATTGATGGGTCATCTTGACATGTCACTTTAAACGGCGTCATATTATTGGGCCCTTATTGGACATGAGGTAAATACATGGGGGTTGCTTTGGAAGCAATTGGGCTCTACCTTTTGAGAATTATGGTTGGCTGATATTATTCGGGACCATAAGTTTGTCAATTGGACTCCATGTTCTCACTAAGGAAAAAGTTTCCCGTTTTCACTAGAGGGTGGTGAAATCGTTAAAATAGTGGGAGTGAGATTCATAAAATTAAATTCGCCTATTTTATGTCTTAGTAAATTGTTAAACAATCATTGATATATGTCTGTTTTCCTTTTCAGTATTTCATACAATGAATTCGCGAAATCCTTTATTCTCGATCCTCGAACAAAACAAGCTGACTGGCGCCAACTATACGGAATGGTTCCGGAAGTTGAAGATTGTCTTAACTTCGGAGAAAATGCTCTACGTGTTAGAGAAAGCACCTCCGAAGGAAGCACCAGCTGACATAAGTCCGGAGGAATTGGCCAAACTTGATGCATGGTGTGACCATGACATCAAGACCAAATGCTATATGCAAGCCTCGATGTCTGATGAACTCCAGAGGCGATTTGAGGACACGATGAATGCTGCTGACATTCATACGCAACTCAAGGAACTTTTTGGGGCTCAGTCGAGGGCTGAAAGGTTCTCTACTGTTAAGGAGTTGATGACGTGCCGCATGCGTGAAGGGACTTCGGTCCGTGATCATGGGGTACGAGTGATTTGGCTCATACAGAAGTTAGCGACCCTTGATTGTGTGTTGGAGCATGAACTCAATGTGGACTTGCTGCTTCTATCTCTTCCTTCTTCATTTGATGGATTCGTGATAAATTTTAATATGAACAAGATAGAGGCCACCCTTGAAGAGATGGTCAATATGCTCGTTACATATGAATCCACACTTAAGAAGGATAAGCCAGCTTTCTTGGTGGGCTCATCTTCAGCTAAGAAGGGGCCAAGTATGAAGGGCAAGAAACGTTCTGCCCCACCCAAGAAAGTGGAACCCGAGAAGAAGCAAAAGACAAAGGCTTCAAACAATGGAAAATCCAAGGATGTTTGCCATTACTGCAAGAAGCCGGGTCATTGGAAGCGCAACTGCAAGGAGTATCTTGAGCAGTTGGGAACTGCAAAGGGTATGTTCTATATCGAAATAAACATGTCACTTAATACAACTTCTTGGGTATTGGATACCGGATGTGGATCTCAAATTTGCAATGATTTGCAGGTGATGACAAGAAGTCGCAGGCTTAGAATGGGTGAGACCCAGCTGAGGCTCGGGAATGGTTCCAGAGTTGAAGCTACGGCCATTGGAGATGTTTGTTTGATATTGCAGAACGGTTTTAAATTATTGTTGAGAGATGTTTTATTTGTGCCAGATTTAATTAAAAACATTATTTCTATTTCTATGCTTGATAGAGATGGTTATTCTTGTAATTTTGTGAATGGGATTTGCAGTATTTACAAGAATGAATGTTTAATTGGAAATGGACAACTTGAAAACGATCTATATAATTTAAAACTAAAAGACGTTCCAGTGAATTGTATTGACAAACCGGCAACAACAAACAAAAGGAAAATCGATAGTCAAAACCCGGCAAACCTTTGGCACGCTAGGCTAGGTCATATTTCCTCAAGGAGGATGAACAAGCTAGTGGGAGAGGGCATGTTTGATATGTCTGATATTAACTCTCTACCTACTTGTGAATCCTGCCTAAAAGGAAAAATGACTAAATCTCCTTTTAAGGGGAAACCTGAGCGTAGTCAGAATCTGTTGGATTTGATCCATACAGATGTTTGTGGTCCATTTAGAGTAGGGACTCAACATGGCCACACCTACTTCATTACCTTTACTGATGATTATTCAAGGTATGGGTATTTATATTTAATGAAATATAAGTCTGAAGCATTTGAAAAGTTCAAAGAATTCAAGGCTGAAGTAGAAAACAAGCTAGGTAAAAGTATTAAAGCACTTCGATCGGATCGAGGTGGAGAATACTTGAGTACCGAGTTTTTGGACTATCTAAAAGAGAATGGGATTCTCTCTCAGTGGACTCCTCCTATGACACCACAGCTTAATGGTGTATCGGAGCGTCGTAATCGAACTTTGTTGGACATGGTTCGATCCATGATGAGCTTCACTGAGCTTCCACCTTCGTTTTGGGGCTATGCGCTTGAAACGGCGGTATTGTTGTTGAATAACGTCCACACTAAAGCAGTGGACAAAACACCATACGAGTTATGGAATGGCAAAGCTCCTAAGTATTCGTACTTGAAGATTTGGGGATGTCCTGCTTACGTGAAGCGGACAGTGGGAGATAAGTTGGATAGTCGATCCAGCTTGTGTTATTTTGTGGGGTATCCGAAGAATTCAATCGGATATTATTTCTATTGTCCTGCTGAAACAAAGGTGTTTGTTTCACGGAATGCCACCTTCTTGGAGAAGGAGTTCTTATTGGATAAGAAAGGCGAGATGATGGAACTCGAAGAAGTTCGAGAAGAACCCGAAATACAAAATAACGATCCTACACCTCAGGAACCATTGCTGGACACGCCTGCACCTAGAAGATCCGAGAGGACTTCTAGACCTCCAGTTCGATATGGTCTTCTTCTTGAAGAGGGTCAAGATGAACCCGACATTGGATGTGATCCAAGAAGCTTCAAGGAAGCAATTTCTGATGCGGATTCGAATTTATGGCTTGAAGCTATGCAGTCTGAATTGGATTCGATGCATACTAACCAAGTCTGGTCTTTAGTGGATCCTCCCGATGGAATTGTTCCGATAGGGTGTAAATGGATCTACAAAAGAAAGCTTGGGCCTGATGGTAAGATATTGACTTACAAGGCGCGATTGGTGGCGAAAGGTTATACTCAAAGGCAAGGAGTTGACTATGATGAAACCTTTTCACCAGTCGCAATGTTCAAGTCCATAAGAATCCTGATAGCCATAGCTGCATGGTATGACTATGAGATATGGCAAATGGATGTGAAGACTGCTTTTCTTAATGGAGACATTAAGGAAGAAATCTATATGAAGCAGCCTGAGGGGTTCACATCCATGGGAAGCGAGCATAAGGTATGCAAGCTTCAGAGATCAATTTATGGTCTAAAACAAGCATCAAGAAGTTGGAACCAGAAATTTGATGAAACAATAAAAGATTTTGGTTTCATCAAGAACCCGGAGGAACCGTGCGTGTACAAGAAAGTAGTTAAGGATGCTGTGACATTCTTAGTACTTTATGTTGATGACATCCTACTCATTGGGAATGATGTAGGGATGTTGCAGTCAACAAAGATATGGTTATCAGGTAGATTTTCGATGAAGGATTTGGGTGAGGCATCCTACATTCTTGGGATACAGATCTATAGGGATAGATCTAAGAGAATGATAGGACTCACTCAATCAACCTACATCGATACCATATTGAAACGGTTTTCAATGGATGGGTCCAAGAGAGGACATCTACCCATGTGTCATGGAGTTTCTCTATCCAAGTCTATGTGTCCCAAGACTGATGCAGAGATAGAGAATATGACACATGTACCATATGCGTCAGCTATAGGTAGTATCATGTATGGGATGATATCTACCAGACCGGATGTAGCATTTGCTCTGAGTGTCACGAGCAGATATCAGTCTAATCCTGGTCAGATGCATTGGAAAGCCGTGAAGGACATTCTTAAGTACTTGCGAAGGACTAAGAATATGTTCATGGTTTATGGAGGACGAGAACTCAAACTGGAAGGCTATACCGACTCTAGCTTCCAAAGTGATGTGGATGACTCGAAGTCAACCTCTGGATTTGTGTTCATGCTCAATGGCGGTGCTGTCTCTTGGAAGAGTTCCAAGCAGGACACCACAGCGGATTCCACCACTGAGGCTGAATACATTGCAGCATCAGCTGCTGCTAAAGAGGCCGTTTGGATGAGGAATTTCGTCCAAGAGTTGGGCGTCATTCCTGAATTTGTTGGTCCAGTCCCGGTGTACTGCGACAACACGGGTGCCGTTGCTCAAGCAAAGGAACCAAGGTCTCATCAAAGATCCAAACACGTACTGAGGAAATACCACATAATCCGGGAGATTGTGGAAAGAGGAGACATCAGTGTCGAACGAGTGGCCTCTGCAGACAATATCGCTGATCCACTTACTAAGCCTTTGCCAGGACCATTGTTTGACAAACATCGCGAAGCAATGGGTCTACGTAGTATGACTAGTTGGCTATAGGGCAAGTGGGAGATTGTAAGAGTGGGTGCCCAGTGAGCCAACTGTGTGGCTATGGGCTTTGTTGACTCTTTGTATAAACAATCTTTTGTTTAATATTATTTACACTTTTATGGCAATGACTTTATATTACTTCATATTGTTATATTGTGATATACTATTGTTGTTTTGATAAAGACCTTGAATATACTATAGTGTATGTAAGATGTGGTAGAACATGGAGATGTCTATCATGAAATACATCTTATAGTCACTGTATATTCTAAAACCGTTCCTAGTCGATTGAGCCGTCCGATAATAAGGATAAGGATCGCTCGAGTTTGAGACTAGCATTTGCGATGCGGAGTACCACGTTTCATTGGTAGGGAACATGGAGATGTTCGAAGCATGCAAATGGATATTCATAGGATGAATAGTCGAACTACCCTATCCGGACTTTCCAAGTGGTTATCACTTATCGAGTGGATAAAGTCCGCGGTTTTGGTTGTACACCATTAGTCCTTACGACTTGAAACATCATGGAGACTCTATATGCTAGTACTGTGCTTTGACTCGTTTACCGACTCTGAGGGGGTCATCAGGTGTCGAGATTGGGTACAGTTACGACACATATAGGAGTCAATGCATTGTTGTCAAGGATTCACCACATACTTGCGAGTGTGGATATCCTATGCGATCTGAGGAGATATTAGTGTGACAAATCTCTGGCCAGAGTACTTGATGTGATTTAAGAAATGGTTTCTTAGTAGCACATGCGATGTCACTAATTTGATCTTCAAGATGCATTGCATAGTTATCGAATCTTGAGCGACTCTCGATATACCAATGGTTGTTGATTCGATCGGGATATTTGGATGAAGGGACCGTACTGTACGCTAACCAAAATCTACTGGTTCTTGTAGGCACTATCAGTGATACCTAGGGAATCATGGGGCGATGTTGCTAGGCGCTTTACCATGATTCGTTGGGCAAGTCGGAAAGTGTTGTTCCGAGTCACAAGGAGTTGTGAGCCCACGGCTAGCTGTATCCCTGAACCATTGAGGGTCACACAGTGTAATGGAGTTTTAATCCCCGTTGAGATAGTTAAATTTAAAGAGTTAAATTTAATGAACTAAGGAGTTGGACTTCTTAAATAAGAGTAAGGGAGTAGGATTTCCTAAAATGACATAGGGATGGACATTTTTGGAAACCACTGAATTCGGATTCAGGAAAATTTATTTTGACTTTAAAACGTGCAGAAATGGTTTCTGTGCACATTGGTGAAATCGTTTCATCAATCGGAGTCACGATGAATTTTATATTAATTTCTGAACGAGTGGGCTTTGCTTGTCGGGCCCCAGCTTATGACTAATGGGCCCTAAGGTGTTAGTGGCCTGCATTATAAATAAGTTATTTCAGTACAGAAATTACACACAACAGGTCATAATTTTTGAGAGCAAAAATCGAAAAACCCTAGCTCTCTCAAATAATATTTCGGCCGCCCCCTTGCTCTGTCACAGAGAAATTCCGGTCTGTGATTTTGAATCACAGTAAGGAATAACGAATCAAATTCGTGTATTCTCTTCGCAGAAAACTTCTGATAGATTTTCTAGTGCAATCTATCAGAGGGATTAAACCTCTGTTCGTGGACCTGATTGAAGGCGTTCATCGGTTCCAGGGAGAGACAACAAGAGCAGAATTGTTCTGTTGGTGTCCATTAATCTCGTTGCGAGATTTGAGGTAAAATTTATTTAATTGTTATTTAAATTTTACACACACAATAATTCAATCGTTGTATGGTTGATACCCACACCATGGAATCGTTCCATGAGAAAAATTTTAAACTTCCGCTGCACCGGGTATCAATCGTAATTGGTCTGGGAACTCGCCAGTTTTCCAACAGTGGTATCAGAGCCAGGTTGCTCAGATCAATCGATTGAATTAATCAATTGTACAAAATTTTTGAGTCTCGGTTTTTGAAACAAAATAAATATTTTTAATAAAAAAAATTTTTTTTCCGGGGACGAAACCCGGGCAGCGATTGGATCGCTGCCCGGAAGGGGCAGCGATGGTCGCTGCCCCCAGGGGCGGCGCACGGCGCCGCCCAAAGGGGGCGCACGGCGCCGCCCAGGGCGGCGCGCGGCGCTGCCCAGGGCAGCGCTGGGCGCTGCGCAGGGCAGCGCTCGGCGCCGCCCAGGGGCGGCGCTCGGCGCCGCCGCTCCGCCAGGGCAGCAAGCGTTGCTGCCCTAAGGGGGCAGCCGGGCTGCCCCGGCCCGCGCCCCGGGTGCGGGCCAACCCGGGAGTGTCCCGGGTGGCCCGCGGGAAAAATTAATATTTTATTAAAATTAATTTTAATATGTTAAAATTTTATTTTTGGTCCGGTCAAAAATTGTTTTTGATTGGTTCACGAGATTTCGGATCGAATTGTTCGAGTCCGTAAATTTTAAAATTGATTTTGGATAAATTTGAATTTTTGGAAAATTTTAATATTTTATCCGTAAATTGAATTTTGAAATCAATTATTTTGGTACAATTGATGATAAGATATGATCTTATGATATATTGAGTAAAATATGATTTTATTTGTAAAATTGGATTTTATAGATAAAATATGATTTTATTTGATATGGAGATAAAATATGATTTTATATGTGAAATGTGATTTTATATATAAAATATGATTTTATCTTGTTTAAATTTGAAATGCCACAGCATGTTATCCAATAAATTAATTTTGAATTAAATGTTATTGGATAAGGATGATCGATTGCCATGACCAATTTTGTAGGTGTATGTTAGGAATTTACATTTTGTCTTTATTGTTGTTGGTTTTATTAATGGGCCTGGTTTATGGCCCGATATGAATGTCATATGTAATAAAAGTGGGCTTGGTTTATAGCCCGTTCCCACCCCCTAAAAATGTATCCCCTACTTGTCATTGTTATTTATTGTAAATACATTAGATTTAGTGGGAGATCAAGATTTGAAGATGGTGGGCCCAGCAGACAATGAAGACTGAAGAAATGTAAATTGGAAGCATATGTAATAGGATTGCATTTGCATACTGCATATTACCTAGGATTGGACTAAGACCCGTGATTGGCAACCACGGGTCAATTAGAAATGGAATCGATCATCCTATATAATATGTGATATTATGATTGTATGCATGTTTAGACATAAATTGCGTGAATCCGGCAATGCATGCAATAAATTAAATATGATGAGACAAATATTTTTATAAATAAAATCCCTCATTTTAAATATGATTTAAAATTTATATCAAGATAAATAAAGGAAATTTAAATATTGTTTAAATGTTCCTACCTTCCATCAACGGTCAATGTATGTGATGCTACCCGCGGATACGGTCCGGCTCATATTATTGGGGGGGCCCGTCCGTCGGAAAGCTGTACATTGGATCGACAAATGTTGTAAGTTGGGTGGAACTCCCATGGGATCGGCTCATATTATTGGGGGATCCACATGGCGACCGTCCATCACAACTTAATATTGATGGGTCATCTTGACATGTCACTTTAAACGGCGTCATATTATTGGGCCCTTATTGGACATGAGGTAAATACATGGGGGTTGCTTTGGAAGCAATTGGGCTCTACCTTTTGAGAATTATGGTTGGCTGATATTATTCGGGACCATAAGTTTGTCAATTGGACTCCATGTTCTCACTAAGGAAAAAGTTTCCCGTTTTCACTAGAGGGTGGTGAAATCGTTAAAATAGTGGGAGTGAGATTCATAAAATTAAATTCGCCTATTTTATGTCTTAGTAAATTGTTAAACAATCACTGATATATGTCTGTTTTCCTTTTCAGTATTTCATACAATGAATTCGCGAAATCCTTTATTCTCGATCCTCGAACAAAACAAGCTGACTGGCGCCAACTATACGGAATGGTTCCGGAAGTTGAAGATTGTCTTAACTTCGGAGAAAATGCTCTACGTGTTAGAGAAAGCACCTCCGAAGGAAGCACCAGCTGACATAAGTCCGGAGGAATTGGCCAAACTTGATGCATGGTGTGACCATGACATCAAGACCAAATGCTATATGCAAGCCTCGATGTCTGATGAACTCCAGAGGCGATTTGAGGACACGATGAATGCTGCTGACATTCATACGCAACTCAAGGAACTTTTTGGGGCTCAGTCGAGGGCTGAAAGGTTCTCTACTGTTAAGGAGTTGATGACGTGCCGCATGCGTGAAGGGACTTCGGTCCGTGATCATGGGGTACGAGTGATTTGGCTCATACAGAAGTTAGCGACCCTTGATTTGGTGTTGGAGCATGAACTCAATGTGGACTTGCTGCTTCTATCTCTTCCTTCTTCATTTGATGGATTCGTGATAAATTTTAATATGAACAAGATAGAGGCCACCCTTGAAGAGATGGTCAATATGCTCGTTACATATGAATCCACACTTAAGAAGGATAAGCCAGCTTTCTTGGTGGGCTCCTCATCTTCAGCTAAGAAGGGGCCAAGTATGAAGGGCAAGAAACGTTCTGCCCCACCCAAGAAAGTGGAACCCGAGAAGAAGCAAAAGACAAAGGCTTCAAACAATGGAAAATCCAAGGATGTTTGCCATTACTGCAAGAAGTCGGGTCATTGGAAGCGCAACTGCAAGGAGTATCTTGAGCAGTTGGGAACTGCAAAGGGTATGTTCTATATCGAAATAAACATGTCACTTAATACAACTTCTTGGGTATTGGATACCGGATGTGGATCTCACATTTGCAATGATTTGCAGGTGATGACAAGAAGTCGCAGGCTTAGAATGGGTGAGACCCAGCTGAGGCTCGGGAATGGTTCCAGAGTTGAAGCTACGGCCATTGGAGATGTTTGTTTGATATTGCAGAACGGTTTTAAATTATTGTTGAGAGATGTTTTATTTGTGCCAGATTTAATTAAAAACATTATTTCTATTTCTATGCTTGATAGAGATGGTTATTCTTGTAATTTTGTGAATGGGATTTGCAGTATTTACAAGAATGAATGTTTAATTGGAAATGGACAACTTGAAAACGATCTATATAATTTAAAACTAAAAGACGTTCCAGTGAATTGTATTGACAAACCGGCAACAACAAACAAAAGGAAAATCGATAGTCAAAACCCGGCAAACCTTTGGCACGCTAGGCTAGGTCATATTTCCTCAAGGAGGATGAACAAGCTAGTGGGAGAGGGCATGTTTGATATGTCTGATATTAACTCTCTACCTACTTGTGAATCCTGCCTAAAAGGAAAAATGACTAAATCTCCTTTTAAGGGGAAACCTGAGCGTAGTCAGAATCTGTTGGATTTGATCCATACAGATGTTTGTGGTCCATTTAGAGTAGGGACTCAACATGGCCACACCTACTTCATTACCTTTACTGATGATTATTCAAGGTATGGGTATTTATATTTAATGAAATATAAGTCTGAAGCATTTGAAAAGTTCAAAGAATTCAAGGCTGAAGTAGAAAACAAGCTAGGTAAAAGTATTAAAGCACTTCGATCGGATCGAGGTGGAGAATACTTGAGTACCGAGTTTTTGGACTATCTAAAAGAGAATGGGATTCTCTCTCAGTGGACTCCTCCTATGACACCACAGCTTAATGGTGTATCGGAGCGTCGTAATCGAACTTTGTTGGACATGGTTCGATCCATGATGAGCTTCACTGAGCTTCCACCTTCGTTTTGGGGCTATGCGCTTGAAACGGCGGTATTGTTGTTGAATAACGTCCACACTAAAGCAGTGGACAAAACACCATACGAGTTATGGAATGGCAAAGCTCCTAAGTATTCGTACTTGAGGATTTGGGGATGTCCTGCTTACGTGAAGCGGACAGTGGGAGATAAGTTGGATAGTCGATCCAGCTTGTGTTATTTTGTGGGGTATCCGAAGAATTCAATCGGATATTATTTCTATTGTCCTGCTGAAACAAAGGTGTTTGTTTCACGGAATGCCACCTTCTTGGAGAAGGAGTTCTTATTGGATAAGAAAGGCGAGATGATGGAACTCGAAGAAGTTCGAGAAGAACCCGAAATACAAAATAACGATCCTACACCTCAGGAACCATTGCTGGACACGCCTGCACCTAGAAGATCCGAGAGGACTTCTAGACCTCCAGTTCGATATGGTCTTCTTCTTGAAGAGGGTCAAGATGAACCCGACATTGGATGTGATCCAAGAAGCTTCAAGGAAGCAATTTCTGATGCGGATTCGAATTTATGGCTTGAAGCTATGCAGTCTGAATTGGATTCGATGCATACTAACCAAGTCTGGTCTTTAGTGGATCCTCCCGATGGAATTGTTCCGATAGGGTGTAAATGGATCTACAAAAGAAAGCTTGGGCCTGATGGTAAGATATTGACTTACAAGGCGCGATTGGTGGCGAAAGGTTATACTCAAAGGCAAGGAGTTGACTATGATGAAACCTTTTCACCAGTCGCAATGTTCAAGTCCATAAGAATCCTGATTGCCATAGCTGCATGGTATGACTATGAGATATGGCAAATGGATGTGAAGACTGCTTTTCTTAATGGAGACATTAAGGAAGAAATCTATATGAAGCAGCCTGAGGGGTTCACATCCATGGGAAGCGAGCATAAGGTATGCAAGCTTCAGAGATCAATTTATGGTCTAAAACAAGCATCAAGAAGTTGGAACCAGAAATTTGATGAAACAATAAAAGATTTTGGTTTCATCAAGAACCCGGAGGAACCGTGCGTGTACAAGAAAGTAGTTAAGGATGCTGTGACATTCTTAGTACTTTATGTTGATGACATCCTACTCATTGGGAATGATGTAGGGATGTTGCAGTCAACAAAGATATGGTTATCAGGTAGATTTTCGATGAAGGATTTGGGTGAGGCATCCTACATTCTTGGGATACAGATCTATAGGGATAGATCTAAGAGAATGATAGGACTCACTCAATCAACCTACATCGATACCATATTGAAACGGTTTTCAATGGATGGGTCCAAGAGAGGACATCTACCCATGTGTCATGGAGTTTCTCTATCAAAGTCTATGTGTCCCAAGACTGATGCAGAGATAGAGAATATGACACATGTACCATATGCGTCAGCTATAGGTAGTATCATGTATGGGATGATATCTACCAGACCGGATGTAGCATTTGCTCTGAGTGTCACGAGCAGATATCAGTCTAATCCTGGTCAGATGCATTGGAAAGCCGTGAAGGACATTCTTAAGTACTTGCGAAGGACTAAGAATATGTTCATGGTTTATGGAGGACGAGAACTCAAACTGGAAGGCTATACCGACTCTAGCTTCCAAAGTGATGTGGATGACTCGAAGTCAACCTCTGGATTTGTGTTCATGCTCAATGGCGGTGCTGTCTCTTGGAAGAGTTCCAAGCAGGACACCACAGCGGATTCCACCACTGAGGCTGAATACATTGCAGCATCAGCTGCTGCTAAAGAGGCCGTTTGGATGAGGAATTTCGTCCAAGAGTTGGGCGTCATTCCTGAATTTGTTGGTCCAGTCCCGGTGTACTGCGACAACACGGGTGCCGTTGCTCAAGCAAAGGAACCAAGGTCTCATCAAAGATCCAAACACGTACTGAGGAAATACCACATAATCCGGGAGATTGTGGAAAGAGGAGACATCAGTGTCGAACGAGTGGCCTCTGCAGACAATATCGCTGATCCACTTACTAAGCCTTTGCCAGGACCATTGTTTGACAAACATCGCGAAGCAATGGGTCTACGTAGTATGACTAGTTGGCTATAGGGCAAGTGGGAGATTGTAAGAGTGGGTGCCCAGTGAGCCAACTGTGTGGCTATGGGCTTTGTTGACTCTTTGTATAAACAATCTTTTGTTTAATATTATTTACACTTTTATGGCAATGACTTTATATTACTTCATATTGTTATATTGTGATATACTATTGTTGTTTTGATAAAGACCTTGAATATACTATAGTGTATGTAAGATGTGGTAGAACATGGAGATGTCTATCATGAAATACATCTTATAGTCATTGTATATTCTAAAACCGTTCCTAGTCGATTGAGCCGTCCGATAATAAGGATAAGGATCGCTCGAGTTTGAGACTAGCATTTGCGATGCGGAGTACCACGTTTCATTGGTAGGGAACATGGAGATGTTCGAAGCATGCAAATGGATATTCATAGGATGAATAGTCGAACTACCCTATCCGGACTTTCCAAGTGGTTATCACTTATCGAGTGGATAAAGTCCGCGGTTTTGGTTGTACACCATTAGTCCTTACGACTTGAAACATCATGGAGACTCTATATGCTAGTACTGTGCTTTGACTCGTTTACCGACTCTGAGGGGGTCATCAGGTGTCGAGATTGGGTACAGTTACGACACATATAGGAGTCAATGCATTGTTGTCAAGGATTCACCACATACTTGCGAGTGTGGATATCCTATGCGATCTGAGGAGATATTAGTGTGACAAATCTCTGGCCAGAGTACTTGATGTGATTTAAGAAATGGTTTCTTAGTAGCACATGCGATGTCACTAATTTGATCTTCAAGATGCATTGCATAGTTATCGAATCTTGAGCGACTCTCGATATACCAATGGTTGTTGATTCGATCGGGATATTTGGATGAAGGGACCGTACTGTACGCTAACCAAAATCTACTGGTTCTTGTAGGCACTATCAGTGATACCTAGGGAATCATGGGGCGATGTTGCTAGGCGCTTTACCATGATTCGTTGGGCAAGTCGGAAAGTGTTGTTCCGAGTCACAAGGAGTTGTGAGCCCACGGCTAGCTGTATCCCTGAACCATTGAGGGTCACACAGTGTAATGGAGTTTTAATCCCCGTTGAGATAGTTAAATTTAAAGAGTTAAATTTAATGAACTAAGGAGTTGGACTTCTTAAATAAGAGTAAGGGAGTAGGATTTCCTAAAATGACATAGGGATGGACATTTTTGGAAACCACTGAATTCGGATTCAGGAAAATTTATTTTGACTTTAAAACGTGCAGAAATGGTTTCTGTGCACATTGGTGAAATCGTTTCATCAATCGGAGTCACGATGAATTTTATATTAATTTCTGAACGAGTGGGCTTTGCTTGTCGGGCCCCAGCTTATGACTAATGGGCCCTAAGGTGTTAGTGGCCTGCATTATAAATAAGTTATTTCAGTACAGAAATTACACACAACAGGTCATAATTTTTGAGAGCAAAAATCGAAAAACCCTAGCTCTCTCAAATAATATTTCGGCCGCCCCCTTGCTCTGTCACAGAGAAATTCCGGTCTGTGATTTTGAATCACAGTAAGGAATAACGAATCAAATTCGTGTATTCTCTTCGCAGAAAACTTCTGATAGATTTTCTAGTGCAATCTATCAGAGGGATTAAACCTCTGTTCGTGGACCTGATTGAAGGCGTTCATCGGTTCCAGGGAGAGACAACAAGAGCAGAATTGTTCTGTTGGTGTCCATTAATCTCGTTGCGAGATTTGAGGTAAAATTTATTTAATTGTTATTTAAATTTTACACACACAATAATTCAATCGTTGTATGGTTGATACCCACACCATGGAATCGTTCCATGAGAAAAATTTTAAACTTCCGCTGCACCGGGTATCAATCGTAATTGGTCTGGGAACTCGCCAGTTTTCCAACACAATTGACTCATAAGAATGCACCATATGTCTGGAATGAAGCATGTGAGACTAGTTTCATTGAATTGAAGAAGAGGTTGACGAGTGCACCACTCTTGACGATTCCTTCAGGTACTAGTGATTTCACTGTATATTGTGATGTTTCTCACAGGGGAATATGATGTATTCTTATGCAGCGAGGAAAAGTTATTGCTTATGTCTCGAGACATTTTAAGCCTCATGAGATGAGATATCCAATTCATGATCTTTAATTGGCAGCCATTGTCTTTCCATTGAAGATATGGCAACATTATCTGTACGGTGAGAAGTTTGAAATTTATTCTGACCATGAAAGCTTAAAATATTTGTTTTTGCAGTCTGAAATAAACATGAGGCAACAAAGATGCTTGAATTATTGAAAGATTTTGATTGCGAGATCAAATATTATCCAGAAAAGCCGAATGCAGCTGCAGATGCCCTAAGTAGGAAGGTATGCTCTTTATCCTTATCTACTATAGGTGTATCTAGTTTGGTAGAGAATTGTTGTAGTTCTGGATTGTTATTTGAGAAATATGTGCAGCCTATTCGAGTTTGTGATATTCGAGCCGAGCCAGAACTGTTGATTCGAATCAACGAAGCGCAGAAATCATATTTTAATATTCAGAAATCGATTGAGATCAAATCAGGGCATCGTTTCAAATATCATGTCAGTGCTGATGATGTTTTATATGTGAATAACAGAATTGTTGTTCCAGATGTTTTTGATTTGAGACAACACATATTGAAAGAAGCCCACAGTAGTAAATTCAGTATTCACCCTGGTGGCAGAAAAATGTTCAATGACTTGAAGAATCTGTATTGGTGGAAACAAATGAATTCTGATGTCAATGATTATGTGTCTCGTTGTTTGAATTGTCAACAGGTGAAAGCCAAGAGAAAGAAACAGGGTGGTTTACTGCACAGTTTATCTATTCCTCAATGGAAGTGGGATCACATTTCCATGGATTTCGTTATGAAGCTACCGCGTTCATCCAGAGGTTGCGATGTCATTTGAGTGATTATTGATAGATTGACAAAATCAGAGTGCTTCATTCCATACAATATATATTATGTATAGACATGATCAGATGGAAAATATATACGTCAGAGAAGTGGTAAGATTGCATGGTGTGCCTAAATCTATTGTTTCAGATCGAGACCCTATATTTACATTGCACTTTTGGCACAGTCTGCAGCAAGCTCTAGGTACTCGATTGCACTTGAGTACTGCATATCATCCTCAGACTGACGAGCAGTCAGAGTGGACTATCCAGTCTCTGGAGGATATGATTAGATATGTACTGTTAGATTTTAACACTAGTTTGCACGATTCATTACCACTTGTGGAGTTCTCGTACAACAACAGTTATCAGACGAGTATCGAGATGGCTCCATTTGAATATTTGTATGCGAAGAAGTGCAGATCTCCTCTTTATTGGGATGATATCTCAGAAGCTCGTGATATTGGTCCAGATATGATCAGAGAGATGACAGAAAAAGTGAAAATCATTCATAAGCGAATGAAGACGGCTCAAGACCGACAAGCAAAGTATGTCAATGTTCGACGCCGACCTTTGTGTTTAGAATAGGGGGACAGAGTATTTTTGAAAATTTCTCCTTTCAGAGGCACAGTTAGATTTGGCAAGAGAGAAAAATTGTCTCCGAGATTTATCAGTCCGTATAAGATTATAGAGAAGTTAGGCGATCTTGCTTATCGACTCGCTCTTCCTCCATCTTTGTCGGGTATTCATGATGTGTTTCATGTTTCTATACTTCGAAAGTATCAGCGTGATGCTTCTCATATTCTTCAACCTGATGAAGCTGTAATTGATGAGACTTTGAGTTACTTTGAGTAGCCTATTCAGATTCTTGATTAGAGAAAAACAGCTCAGAAACAAGATGGTTCAGTTAGTCAAAGTTCAGTGGAGTCGACATGGAATTGAAGAAGCTACCTGGGAGACTGAGTCAGACACGAGACAGAGATTTCCAGAGTTATTTCATTTATGTAAGTCTTATTCAGTATTTCTCGTATTTCTTTATCTTATATGCGTACATATTGCATGAGATTTTGAGGGCGAAATTTGTTCTTAGAGGGGGCGAATCGTAAGGCCCAGGATTATTTAATTTTGATCTGAGATTATTTAATTTGAGAATTTTTGAGTTTAGAATTAAATTATAATATTATGAAATTATTTAGGATTGAAATTGAATTAAAAAAAGGGCCGATGATTATTTTTCAATTTATGATGTTTTGAAGGGCCAAAGTGCAAATTCTGCATGGAGTGGATTACACATGGCATTGATATGTATATCAACGTGTATAGTGTTCTTATTTTATCAGAAATTTTCAGCACAAAACCAAGAGAAGAGGAAAAGAAGAGCTCAAGCAGAATTTCATCTTTCAAGCTTTGATATCTTTAGATCCGGCCATCCGATTTTTAATTCGAGCATAGTTCCGCGATCCTCGCAAGAAGAGCTTCGATTTGATGTAAGTCTTCGTGTTTTTCCAGCATATTTTGAAAATGGGTTGATGGATAAATCAGATTATGATTATGTATATGTGTTCTTGAGTTGATAAGTCTTAAGATATCGAAGTCGGATCAAAGAACGGATATTGTTCATATTTCTTATGATTTTCCAGCCTTAATTCGAAAGTTCAAGCTTCTGATGTTGCTGTTTTTTAATGATATATTGATGATATGAGATTTATATGAAGTTGTTTTGAATGATAGAGTTGTTAGATTTCAGTTTTGGTTACCGATTTTCAGTCGTAATTACGCCGTCGGTTTACGATTTGAAGATGTTTTGATGTTTTGAGATTGAACTGAAGATTATAGACTTTGACAGCTGATATTCATTGTTTATAAACACTATTTTTATCTTGGTAATATAGCGCTTCGAGCTCGAGAATCCAACGTTCGAATCGGCCAAGAAGTGAAGAAGGTTCAAAGCTATTTGGTTTGAAGTTGTTTCATTGAAGATTGAATGATGATGTTGGAATAGAGTTTGATATGAATTCTTTGTTGTAGATTGTTCAGATTTGAAGCGTTTACGATTCAAATGTAACGAAAGGTATAAGACGACTTTGATCGAAATGGAATTTGAAACTTGAGAATGATGTTCTTGAGTTATCCCGAAAAAATCACATACTTGTTTAGATATATGTTCTTGATTTAGAATATAAATTGTTAATCCATCTCAGGTAAATGGATATTTGATTTACGTTGTTTACCTATGATGTTGTGTCGGATACGAACTATGGAATTCGGATATATCCAAGTCAAGATCGGATTCGAATCTTGAATACCAAGATCGAATACTAATCTTGATGCCGAGTTCGGATATGAATCTCGATGAATGAGTTTGTTTACAGATTTTGCTTTGCATTTACTTTATATCTTGATTTGATATATATTTATATTGCATGTTTAACATGTTATGTCATTTATACTAAGAAATATGTTTCTCACCGGAGTTTTCCGGGTATTGTCTTATTTTGTATGTGTGCATGAAAACAGATGGGACAGGAGCTAGTCAGAGACGTCATGGGTAGCTCGAGAGAGAGATTTAGCACGTGGAGATTCGGGTTTAGATGTTGAGTTGCTGTCAAGTGTTGTGTTTTGAACTATGTTTATCACATGTATACTTTGTTAAGAAGTGTATGAACTTAGTAGTTGATAGTTGTATTTAAACTTGTGAAGTTGTAGATGATAAAACATGTTGAGTTGTTTGTTCAAACTATTGCTTGTTAGTATAACATGTTTTGGTGATGTTCTTATGCAAATTTGAGTTTTTTATTCACAATTCCATTAGAAATCCTTATTTTGATAGCAAAAGAAGAATTTTGGGTGTTCAGACAGAGTTCAGCTCGCTCGAGCGCCGTCTGGTGCACTCGAGCGAGCCAAGGGAAGGGGCTGAACCCGAGCCCTTCTCGCTCGAGCGCACCTTAGGATTGCTCGAGCGAGCCATTATCTTAAAAAAATAAAACATTTGTTTTGTTTGCTTATCTCTTTGCTTGAACTTGACTATGATTAATTGCCCAATCAAAATTGATATTAGCACCCGAGGTCCCCACAGTTATACTCTTCAATTTTTAACGTAATTATAATAAGGTTTGTTCCATTCAACAATCATAAATTTATCTGTAATTTTAGCAATAACTAAAAAACATCACTCAATATTTTATTGGTACAAGTCAAATGAGAGCAAATGAACATATTTCGTGGAATGGATATTGCATTTTATCTGTTTCCCTATAAGAATAATATGCATTTCATGTTGAAGATATAATAAACTAAATTAACAAACTTGTCTCCTGTGAGACCTCGGTTCTAAACAACTAATCTCGGTAATAAAACAACAATTAGTCAATCAAGAACCAAGATTAAAAGCAATAAATTAAATTTTTTTTTTTAAAATGAACAGTGCTCCGCTCGATCTGCAAGATCTTGCAGATCGAGCGAGCCAAAAATCTCAAGCCTCTGTCCGAGGCAAAACAGCCCTCGCTCGATCCGCAAGATCTTGCGGATCGAGCGAGACACAAAAATCCTCAAACAGAGGACTGAACATTTTCTCTCGCTCGATCCGCAAGATCTTGCAGATCGAGCGAGGACAGAAAATGGCAAAAAGAACAGCAGAAGCTAGCTGAACTCAAACTCACACATTCAAAATACAATCATGCATCAAAACATACTATCTCCAATTAATACATGAAGTTCTAGAGTTGATCAACTACGCATATGGAAATAACATAAAATCGATGAGCTCGCATAATCGATACAACATAAACAACGAAGTTCGAGATCTAAACATGTTCTAACATAAACTAGGTAGACATGCCGACACGACTTCTAAACCGAGTCTCACTTCTACATCTTTCCCTCGAAGCTAACCATGCCTCTTCTGACTTGGTCCTGCCCCACCTGTTGCCAAGTACACATACAAAACAAAGCAACAGCCGGATAACTGGTGAGAATGATAATCCCAGTAAAAGCAACATACCAAATAATGAATAAACAACATGCTATCAAGACAACATATATTCAAGTCAAGGTTAATGATATGCATGTCTTTAAAAACCAGGATATCGATTCTGATAAATAAGGGATTGCTGCAGTGCTTTTGGGATCCCGAGGATAAGATCACGTAGCAACTCACCGACTCTCCCAATCGAGGTGGTGCCACATATCCCACTCCTCTAGACTTTGAGCAACTATAATGAGTATGCTAGCACCAGGCGAAACGACTACGTCCCAGGCCACTCAATCATAGTTCCCAAACGTCTAAACAAAAAGGGCGGTTCTGCCCGCTGAAAGCAAGATTGGCTCAAGATGAATGCATAACAGAAATATAAACATAAGCCACATAACAAAAGTCCAAGAAATCAACAAGACACAAGTTCTTCATGCTAGAACAAGTGTACAAACAAGTATGTGATTTAAAAAGGGAAACTCAAGAACTAAGCTGTCTCGAGTATGCTATCCCGCTACGATGACTGCTTTTACCTCTCAAGGCAGTAGTTCCAACTTCTGGAAAGCTACAACAAAAGATTGTATCAACGACTATACAACCTAAACAACAATCAACGGTTCATGGAAATCTCTTTATCGTTCTTCGTCCAACTCTCGACGATCAAATGCTGCTAACACAGGGCTCGACAACTCCAACGAATCTGTACGAATACAAGAGATGATTGATCAATAGCCACGATCAACTTACAAGCCAAGTTCATAACTTAAAACGGTTCGAAACTCCAAAACTCAAACCGACGGCATAACGGCTATAACTGAACAAACCGGCAACGCAGACAGCAGTTCAATACCGATATCAACTCAATTCAATGCTAATACAACAACAACAAGACAAACCCAACAAATCTCAAAACCATGATTTTCGAAAATAGCTTCCAAAAATCATAACAATTCCGAACGTCGCTCTAATTCAAAACCGACAGATAATAAACGATCAGAACTCTGAAGAGAACAACATACTCGAATCTAGAACGATTCTAACAACATCCAAAAATTAGAATGTATCTGATCGTAGAAAAACTTACGATAGAACGAAGCTCTCGCAGCAGTGATCGCTAATCTGCCTTCAGAAATAATTTCCAACGGACGGATCGAGCTCGGACTGAAATCTGAAAGCTCAAAACTCCAAAGAGGCGTTTCAATGGAGGCTCACGGTCTTGGAGAGGAAGATGGAGGCTTCTCCAATTAAAATCTATGTGTAGATAATATATAAAAATCAATATTTGCGTTTTAGTCCTTGAAATTTCCAAAATTTGCAAAAAGGACCCTGATCAAAATCAAACCGGCTCGAGAACTCTGTAATCTCTGATTAACTCAAATAAACTCATTTAAGATAAAACAGGGCGTTACAATTCTCCCCCACTAAGAAGAGATTTCGTCCTCGAAATCAACGAGAACCACAACTCATAAGATAGGATAAAAAACTAAAGACAGTAATAAGAACTCACGTCATCCGAATAACTCTGGAAAATGCTGTCTCATGTCAGACTCTGTCTCCCAAGTCGCTTCCTCGATTCCGTGACGGCTCCACTACACTTTCACCAACGGAATCAACTTGGTTCTGAGTTGCTTTTCTTTTCGATCAAGGATCTGAATCGGTCGTTCAAAATAGCTCAGAGTCTCGTCTAACTCGGCTTCGTCAGGCTAAAGGATATGAGAAGGATCTGGATGATACTTTCGCAGCATAGAGATGTGAAAAACGTCGTGAATACCAGATAAAGATGGAGGAAGTGCAAGTCTGTAAGCAAGATCGCCTATCTTCTCGAGAATCTCGTACGGCCCGATGAATCTCGGAGATAACTTCCCTCTCTTACCGAATCTGATAGTACCTCTGAACGGAGAAATCTTAAGGAAAACGTGGTCTCCCTGCTTGAAACTCAGAGGTCTACGTCTGACATTCGCATACTTCGCCTGTCTATCTTGAGCTGACTTCATTCTGGTTTGAATGATCTTAACCTGCTCTGCCATATCTCGAAGCATTTCCGGCCCCAAATCTGGTGACTCGGACAAATCATCCCAAAACAGCGGAGATCGGCACTTCTTGCCGTACAAAGCCTCAAAAGGCGCCACACCAATACTCGCTTGGAAGCTATTGTTGTAAGAAAACTCGACAAGAGGCAAGGAATCCTGCCAACAAGTGCCAAAGTCTAGCACCACCGCTCGCAGCATATCCTCTAACGTCTGGATAGTCCGCTCTGACTGTCCATCTGTCTGAGGATGATAAGCTGTACTCAGATGCAATCAAGTACCAAGTGCCTCCTGAAGACTATGCCAGAAGTGCGAAGTGAATCTAGGATCTCTGTCTGAAACGATTGACTTTGGCACACCATGCAATCTCACAACATTGCTAACATACAACTCAGCCATCTGATCATGACGATACGTCATCCTGTACGGAATAAAACAAGCAGACTTCGTCAATCGGTCGATCACTACCCAAATAGCATCGCATCCTCGAACGGATCGTGGTAGCTTCGTGACAAAATCCATAGAAATGTGATCCCATTTCCATTCAGGAACAGATAGACTGTGCAAAAGACCTCCTGGTCGCTTCCGCTCTGCTTTTACCTGCTGACAATTCAAACACCGAGATACAAACCTTGCTACGTCGCTCTTCATTCTCTTCCACCAGAACTGACTCTTCAGATCGTTGTACATCTTACGACCTCCAGGATGAATACTGAATCGACTGCAATGAGCCTCTTGGAGAATACGCTGTCTCAACTCCGCAACATCAGGCACAACAATACGGTTATTCACAAAAAAGACGTCATCTCTAACCTGGAATTCTGACTGATGCCCAGATCTGACTTTCTCTACTGAAACCTGAATGCTCGGCTCAGACTTCTATGCTTCTCTGATTGCAACAAACAACTCCGGTTCGGCTTGAATAGCAAACACTCTGATAGTCTCCCTATCTGTTCAAACTCTAAACCAGAAGTGCAACAATCATCGATCAACTGAGAAACACCAATAGTAGAAAGAGATAAAGAACAAAGCTTTCGGCTCAAGGCATCTGCAACTGCATTCGACTTCCCGGGATAATACTTGATTTCGCAGTCAAAATCTTTCAACAGATCTAACCATCTTCTCTGTCTCATATTCAGCTCCGCCTGTGAAAACAAATACTTAAGGCTCTTATGGTCAGAAAAGATCTCGAAAGACTCACCATAAAGATAGTGACGCCAGATCTTCAGTGCAAAGACGATCGCAGCTAGTTCAAGATCGTGAACCGGATAACGGGTCTCATGCGGTTTCAGCTGTCTCGATGCATACGCTATCACATGCTTATGCTGCATAATAAAACAACCCAAGCCTCGGTTAGAAGCATCACAATAGACTGTGAAACCTCCAGTACCCTTCGGAATAGAAAGAATTGGAGCACTGGTCAGTCTCCTCTTCAGATCAACAAAGCTAGCCTCACAATCTGGAGTCCAAACAAATGGCGCATTCTTCTGAGTTAGCTGGGTAATTGGCTTGGCAATAGACGAGAAACCCTTGATGAAACGACGGTAATAACCAGCTAAATCCATGAAGCTTCGGATCTCAGGTACTGATGTAGGTCTAGGCCAATTCATAACCGCTTCAATCTTGCTGGGATCGACAGAAATCCCATCTTCAAAAATAATATGACCGAGAAAGACAACTCGATCTAACCAGAATTCACACTTAGACAGCTTGGCAAACAACTGCTCAACTCGCAAAATCTGCAGTATGGTCCTCAAGTGCTCTGCATGGTCAGTACGGTTCTTCGAGTTGATAAGAATATCATCGATAAAGATAATCACGAACTCATCTAAATAGCGCTGAAAGATACGGTTCATCAAACCCATAAAAACCGCTGGAGCGTTGGTCAAACCGAACGGCATGACTATAAACTCAAAGTGACCATACCTCGTCCTGAATGCGGTCTTAGGAACGTCTTCCTCTCGCACTCTCAACTGGTGATAACCTGACCTCAGATCAATCTTAGAGTAGATAGAAGAACCCTGTAGCTGATCAAAAAGGTCATCTATTCGGGGTAAAGGATACCTGTTTTTAACTGTAGCCTGATTCAATTGGCGGTAGTCGATACAGAGCCGCATAGAACCATCCTTCTTCCGAACAAAAAGCACAGGAGCACCCCAAAGCGATACACTAGGTCTGATGTATCCCTTGGAAATCAAATCCTCAAGTTGTTCCTTCAACTCTCTCAATTCAACAAGTGCCATACGATAAGGAGCTTTTGAAATAGGTTGAGTACCTGGCACTAAGTCAATGCTGAATTCGATTTCTCGAATAGGCGGCAACCCAGGAACATCTTCCGGGAATACATCCGCAAATTCTCTAACCACCGGTAAATCTACCAAAGCTGGGCTAGATTTCAGTACATCAACTGCATACACCAAAAATCCTTCTGCACCTTTCTGTAGCAAACGAGTCATAGATAACACTGAAATCAAAGGAATTCTAGATCGAGAACCCTTACCAAAGAACTTCCACTCGTCTGCCATTTCAGGTCTGAACCTGACAACCTTTAGAAAACAATCGACTGTTGCCCTGTACTTGGTTAAAGCATCTATACCGACAATACAATCAAAATCTGACAGTCCAAGTACAATACAGTCGAATTCTAACAAATTTCCTTCAAAACACAGTTCACAGTTCCTGACTAATCTGACAGAAACAATTCCTCCACCCAAAGGTGAAGTAACAGCTACTACTGTAGGCAACAACTCAATAGGCAAAGCATGTAATAACACAAATTTCTCAGAGATAAAGGAATGGGAAGCACATGTATCTATCAAGACATGAGCAGAATAACCGAAAATCGAACAGTTACCTGCAATGACATCGTCAGGTGCTGCCTGAGCCTGATCCTCTGTCAATGCAAAGACTCGTGCCTGCTGTCTTGGAGGCTGATTTGCACTAGAGTTACCTCCCTGTCTGTTCTGCTGCTGAGGCTGGAAAGAGTGCACTGCAGAAGACTGCCTCTCAGGCTGAGCTGCAGGTCTAGACGAACTCCCACTCTGAGCTCTATCTCTGTTACGTTGAGGGCACACCTTAGAGAAGTGTCCCGGTTGCTGACATGTGTTACAATTGCCAAAGACTCCCACACACTGATCTGGTGAGTGTCTTCCTCCACACTTGCTGTAGTACAAGGATGATGACCCAGAACTCGGTCCTGAACCGAATTGCTTCGAACCACTGGAACTGGACGAACTGTTCCCCTGCCTTTTGAACTGTTTACCTCTTGCCTTGTACTGATCCTTTCTGTTTCCCCCACTGTTTCCACCTTCATACCTTTGCTGGTGGTTCTGATGCTGCTGTGGCTGATTCTGATACTGAGATGGTTGGTTCTGATACTGCCTCTGCTGCTGAGGTGCTACCTGATTACCTCTTTGCCTCCACAAGCCTGCTTCTGCTCCCTTTGCGTGATTCATGGCGTCCGCAAAGTTGTCTGGCCTAGCAGTGTTCACCAAAGTGAAGATGTCAGGATTCAAGCCATTTATGAAGTGATCTGCCTTAGCTTCTTCATCTCCGGCAATTAGTGGTGCAAAACGCAACAGACTATCAAACTTGGCAACGTACTCTTCGATGTTCAGATTCCCTTGTCTCAAATTGGCAAATTCTGCTCCCTTGTCCTTACGGTACGAGATAGAAAAAAACCGCTTATAGAATTCAAATTTAAAAAGAGTCCAAGTAACTTCCGTACCTCTATTCTCTATTGCTTTCTTTGTCATAATCCACCAGCTCTTAGCAACCCCACGTAGCTGATGAATGACTAACCTGATTCTGCGGTCATCTATGTAGTCAATGGAATCAAACAACTGATCAATATCATCCAACCAACTTTCACAGTCAACTGGGTTTTCTGAACCTATCAACAACGGCGGATTGAACGACTGAAACCTCTTCAGCAAGGTTTCCATAGGAGTCGCTGAAGCATCCAACTGATCAACTTAAGTGCTAGCTTGCTGAGTTGCAGGGATAACTGGCGGTGTGTTTCTTTTTATCACTCGACGAGGACCCATCTGATAATCAAAGTTTAGGACATGAGATATCTCAATCGCTACAATCAGTGCCCTTACAACCGCTTGGAATACCGGATACCAGTCGATAATAGAAACAGTTATATCTCAAGTAGATCATGCTTTTAAAATTAAATCACATAACCATGTAATTCAATAATTCTCAATAATAAAGCATGCTTGCATGGAATTAAGTACACAGTTAAAATAATTCAAACACATGCGAGGAGCCAATACACGCAGACTCGATCTACCCCGCTCACTCTAGTTCAACCAAGAATCTTAACTCTCTGATACCACTTAATGTAAGACCTCGGTTCTAAACAACTAATCTCGGTAATAAAACAACAATTAGTCAATCAAGAACCAAGATTAAAAGCAATAAATTAAATTTTTTTTTAAAAAAAATGAACAGTGCTCCGCTCGATCTGCAAGATCTTGCAGATCGAGCGAGCCAAAAATCTCAAGCCTCTATCCGAGGCAAAACAGCCCTCGCTCGATCCGCAAGATCTTGCGGATCGAGCGAGACACAAAAATCCTCAAACAGAGGACTGAACATTTTCTCTCGCTCGATCCGCAAGATCTTGCAGATCGAGCGAGGACAGAAAATGGCAAAAAGAACAGAAGAAGCTATCTGAACTCAAACTCACACATTCAAAATACAATCATGCATCAAAACATACTATCTCCAATTAATACATGAAGTTCTAGAGTCGATCAATTACGCATATGGAAATAACATAAAATCGATGAGCTCGCATAATCGATACAACATAAACAACGAAGTTCGAGATCTAAACATGTTCTAACATAAACTAGGTAGACATGCCGACACGACTTCTAAATCGAGTCTCACTTCTACATCTTTCCCTTGAAGCTAACCATGCCTCTTCTGACTTGGTCCTGCCCCACCTGTTGCCAAGTACACATACAAAACAAAGCAACAGCCGGATAACTGGTGAGAATGATAATCCCAGTAAAAGCAACATACCAAATAATGAATAGACAACATGCTATCAATACAACATATATTCAAGTCAAGGTTAATGATATGCATGTCTTTAAAATCCAGGATATCGATTCTGATAAACAAGGGATTGCTGCAGTGCTTTTGGGATCCCGAGGATAAGATCACGTAGCAACTCACCGACTCTCCCAATCGAGGTGGTGCCACGTATCCCACTCCTCTAGACTTTGAGCAACTATAATGAGTATGCTAGCACCAGGCGAAACGACTACGTCCCAGGCCACTCAATCATAGTTCCCAAACGTCTAAACAAAAAGGGCGGTTCTGCCCGCTGAAAGCAAGATTGGCTCAAGATGAATGCATAACAGAAACATAAACATAAGCCACATAACAAAAGTCCAAGAAATCAACAAGACACAAGTTCTTCATGCTAGAACAAGTGTACAAACAAGTATGTGATTTAAAAAGGGAAACTCAAGAACTAAGCTGTCTCGAGTATGCTATCCCGCTACGATGACTGCTTTTACCTCTCAAGGCAGTAGTTCCATCTTCTGGAAAGCTACAACAAAAGATTGTATCAACGACTATACAACCTAAACAACAATCAACGGTTCATGGAAATCTCTTTACCGTTCTTCGTCCAACTCTCGACGATCAAATGCTGCTAACACAGGGCTCGACAACTCCAACGAATCTGTACGAATACAAGAGATGATTGATCAATAGCCACGATCAACTTACAAGCCAAGTTCATAACTTAAAACGGTTCGAAACTCCAAAACTCAAACCGACGGCATAACGGCTATAACTGAACAAACCGGCAACGCAGACAGCAGTTCAATACCGATATCAACTCAATTCAATGCTAATACAACAACAACAAGACAAACCCAACAAATCTCAAAACCATGATTTTCGAAAATAGCTTCCAAAAATCATAACAATTCCGAACGTCGCTCTAATTCAAAACCGACAGATAATAAACGATCAGAACTCTGAAGAGAACAACATACTCGAATCTAGAACGATTCTAACAACATCCAAAAACTAGAATGTATCTGATCGTAGAAAACTTACGATAGAACGAAGCTCTCGCAGCAGTGATCGCTAATCTGCCTTCAGAAATAATTTCCAACGGACGGATCGAGCTCGGACTGAAATCTGAAAGCTCAAAACTCCAAAGAGGCGTTTCAATGGAGGCTCACGGTCTTGGAGAGGAAGATGGAGGCTTCTCCAATTAAAATCTATGTGTAGATAATATATAAAAATCAATATTTGCGTTTTAGTCCCTGAAATTTCCAAAATTTGCAAAAAGGACCCTGATCAAAATCAAACCGGCTCGAGAACTCTGTAATCTCTGATTAACTCAAATAAACTCATTTAAGATAAAAACAGGGCATTACATCTCCCGTGATCCAAAAAATTTTGATTCCTTCTGTTGCCAATGATAGTTTCTTACCTAAAATTTTTATGTAGTTGTGGTACCCTTCTTAGGAAGGCAAGTTTCCATCCCATAATGAACAAAAAAGTTGGAGGATTTTGGTGGAGTTAAATGGTTAATAACTCGAGAACCTCCAGAACCAATGAAACGACCCTAACTTCTAAGTTTAAAAAAATAAAAGAAAATACGGATTTTTTTAAAAATTTTGGCCATGACTTGTTTGAAAGTAAACAAAGCCACCCTGTCACAAACAGCAGTTCATAACAAAGGAAAAGAACGACCAATAAAATATTCAAACTGCGATAAACATAAAGTACGAATGAAAGGCAACCCCACACGGTTGCAATAATAGCAATAACAAGTTTTACGACTCAAACTTAAGAACATGGAAAACACATCCTGGGTAAACTGAAAGTACTCAAACACAAATTCATTATTACATTCATAGTCTATGCAACACTAAAATAAAAAGAGTAGCGACGGTCATTGGGCTACGCACCGCCGGCGGCCTCACACCAGTGGATCCTGCCCCTCCGTCTCTAGGTACGACTCCTCACCTACAATCAATCAAGCATAATGAGTCTAAAGACTTAGAAAGTATAAACAGTGATATAACAAGGGTTTAAAATACTTGAAGCAATACACAAACTACTGTACATAGTATACTTTGAAACTTAAACTGTAAACATGCGTGAAACAAGGAAACGAGGCAACATGCAAGGATGAACTCACGCCAACTCACGCTATGAGACTTTGAACTTTCTTGACTTAACTGTAACTCATGCATGTCATATAACTAAATAAATTAAGACGAGTCAACTGATACTTGAAACGTTACTTTAACTTTTGCTTTAGAACTTAGATCCTTGAATTGTGACTCAAGTTTCGATCATGATCATGGCTGCAGTGCACTATGCCGGCAAGACGCCGAGATTTCTCCCGATGCGTTTGCCCCTTTACTTTTTTTTTTGTAGGGGAACCTAGATGAACTCGGCCGCTTACTACACGTCTCATTTGGTAGGGGAGCTGGGATGTCTCCCAACCGCTTATTACACGTCTATGGCAAGTGAGTGAGGCATCCCCCAACCCACATTGCCCTGTCCAGTCACAATCAACTCACTTTTTTCAAAAATATTTTCTTTCCTTCTTTGACTCGACTCAAAATACTTAGCATGCAAGAATTGAAGCGACTTCCTTTAAAAATATTGCTTGGCTCAAAGACGAGACTCACGCACACGAATACGCAACTTTAAGAAATGAAACTAAACTCAAAAATATGGGTGCAAGGTGGGTGAGTGGCTGCCCCTAAGCTAAAAGCCCAACTTATTCATCAATTTCCTCAAACTTGACTTAAACCAAGCAATCAAACCGTAAAACCATTAACTCTATCATACCTTAACCAAAACCCGTCCCCCTTAAACCGGCACTTGCTAAACACTTCAAAATAACTCTAGGACCAGATTGTAACCCCCAATGACAGCCCAAGCATCCCAAACAAAAAGCGTTTCCGGACAGCCCCTTAGACTCTACAAAATTCTGCACCAACACCTTAAACTTAAAATACCCTTAACTTATCCAAAACTTAACCGAAACGAGCCCAATTTATACCGACGCGACCACAACGTCTTAACCTTGACCTAGGACCAGACCATGACACGCCCAGACCTGATTTGGTGCCTCCCCTGTCCCGAAATCAGTAGCCCCTGCCCATTGAAACCACCACCCCCTTCCCTTCTACCTTGAGGGATCAACTCCATACCCTTTTTCCTTAACTCTAATTCATTCCAAACCACCAAACACACTTATTAACCTCTCTTAGGACGTAACACAAGCATCTAGGCAGCCCCTTACCACACTTCAACTCCACAATTCAAAAATAACAAGATTATGCACCAAAATGCCTTCAATCTTTGTACAATCAATGAAACCAATTGCCAAACAACAAAATGCATACACAACCTTCAATTACAGCCCTAACATCATAAATTTTCGAAATAAAATAGGGAATCAACTTCTGAATTTTCGAAAATCCTCATATGCAATCAAAACACCTCATGTCTTCAATCACTAATCATTATGCAACTCTTTTAAAACCTATAGCAATTAAATTTCGAAAATCACACAAGAACCCTACTGAAAATTTGATGAAATTCGAACCTTGCATGCATATAATAACAAGCATTTTGAAAATTTAAAAGAGATTAAGAGCAAAAACATATATAGCTTGAATGAAAGCCCAACAAAATGCATATACTTGCCTTCACTTTTTATTACCCAAAAATCGAAAATAAAAGGGAAATGAAGGGGCTGGACTCTTGCACAACAATGAGCTACACCTCCCTTGAAGGTCCTCCGGCGACGGCGGCGGTGGTGGATGGCGGCGGCGGCGGTGGCCGGAATTGTGAAGGGGAAAGGGGCGGCCAAATGGGAGAGAAATGAGAGAGTGTGGGGGGGGGGGGGGTGGCTAGTCTAGATGAAATAAGGCTAGGGTTTTGCAAAAATGATATATTTTGTGATTAAAAGTTTGAGTGTGTAGTGTGTAGGTGTATTTTAAAAGTGGTACTACACTAATAAAAGTGCTAGTCTAAGTATTACAATTTTACCTCTACAACTTTGCACCTTTAAAACACCTAAGTTTAAAATTCCCAAGTCAAGGTATTTATATTGGATTTTTACTAATTCGGGTTTAATAAAATTTTAACTTTTGAAAAGGTTAAAGAATAAACTCAAGAAAATAATAAAAGTACTTTTTGACACCCGAAAAATTCAAAAATCGAACTTTCGTCCTAAATTCCTCTTTTCTCCCGTCTCAAAATTCTAAAAATAAGTCTTGGAAATTATCGCCGAAGTCCACCATCGTCGCCTGCCGTAACTGTAAATCACTTAACTCAAGCATCTCAAAATAAATAACTTAATAAATTGAGCAACTCTATCTTTAAAAGAAACTTAAGCAATTAAATTCAAACAATTAAAAGTATAATTACTAAAAATGAATTTAGGCACTATATTAGGAATTTAAAATAAAAACTTAAAATATTTTGATGTCACTGCGATTAATGGAATATTCAAATAATAACAGGGCGATTAGAAAATAATTTAAACAAACTAAACGAACGTTTAAAAATAATTTAAATAAATACACAAGCGGTATAAGAAACCTTTAAAATGATTTGGACAGATAAAATCATTTAAATAAATAAGCTAGACATTTAAAATAATTTAAATAACTAATCAATAAACTTTAATTATTTTAAATAAATAAACTGGACAATTCAAATCATTTAAATAGGAACATATTAAACGTTTAAAAATTATTTAAATAAACAAATCTTAAATATTTAAAATCTTTAAAACGATTAAATTGCACAATAAAATCATTTAAATAAATAAACTTAAACAATTAAAACATTAATTAAATAGTTAGTACAAAATAATCATTTGAATAAATAATTAATATTTTATTAACACATAATTCACACAAAGAATTTAAATCAATAAAAGTTAAAAATAATAATCATAATATTTATTTAATTTAATGCACGCAGTTTAGTAGATTGGATTTTAGATGCTACAATTCCTTCCCCCCTTAAATGAAATTTCGTCCTCGAAATTTAAACTTACTAACTAGATCCAGATACATTAGACCAGATCGGTACTATCTATTCTTACCTAGTACCTACACGAGTCGGCGTTAATAAGCTTTCGATGCACATTCTGATGTTTATCAACACCTACCAAGCAAGGAACTAACTAACTCCCACTGTAAAATAAATTTGAAAATTCCTATTTATCCCCAATGGTAGTAGTTTATGAGAAATTTCTAATTACATGTGACTTTAAAAGTTTTCAATTCGCCTCCTAAACTGCTAAAATATCAGATACCTGCCTTAGTTTGATAACCTTAAATCCTGGATCGCAATTTCAAGCAATAAATATCTGTAAACCCAATAAAAAATTTATGTCGACCTTACTCATAACTTAAAAGCTTTCTAACAACGAAACTACGCTTATTGTCTATTTAACGATTAAACTTATCTAAATATACGACTCGAGCACTTAAGAAATTTACAAATCCTCAAAATACTTAACAACTAAACACTAAACTTTTCTAAATAGAATAGCTAAGGGAACTACACACCTCTACCTCAACTTCCCTCAAGATACAAGATGGATCTGACCCTTACTTCCAAAACATCGACACATGGAACCCATCATGTATTACTAACAAATCTGCGGCATATCCAACGATAAAACAAATTACTAATCTCCTCAACATTTGCATAAAGACCGACAAACAGAGTAAATTTCCCTACATCCCAAATCGATAGTATTACAGGGCAACGATACCCTCAAGAACAACTTATTAACCAATTTGAAATTCTAAAGATCTATGACACTTATTAGCAGTTCTGCGCTTAATGATCACGTTCTAGGCTCAATACTTTATTAGTTACTACAACTCTCAACGCTTCTAAGGATGATTAAAATTTTCTTAAACGACGACTCTAGCTCGGATAACCTTCAAGTGGGACGAATTGTTCTTCTCAACTTAGGATTTATTGACCAATTTCTATAAACAAACCTAAGCTAACCCTTGATAAGAAAATATAACCATAAAATTCCACTGTTGTTCAGTCTCAAGGTATTAACCGATAACATATAGAATCCAAATAGGGGACTAAACAGATTCCAATTATTCAATCACCAATTTATACTTTCGCCTCTTGGTCATTCTTAATTCTACCAAAAGTTGAATTTTTTAGTTAAAATTTCCCAACGGATTTAACCACCTTTCTCTAACTCAGACGCATTGACTAAGTAATCCTTACTTACTCTTCAAGTCAAAATATACCACGAGCTATTATCCACTTATTGGATTAGATGGTCTCTAAGTACCAAACAATTCTACATATCTCCTGAAGACATATCTCAAATCCCTAGTTCAACTAGAAATCAAGTCTGAAAATCCAAAGATTCCCAAATTATTATATGTACAACCAGAATTTATATTTCAAGAACTTAGTATATAACTGGACACCTCGAAGGGTTTGTAACCTGATCGTAAAGGCTTTCTAATTGATCCTCCAGTACCTTAGTATTTCACCGATAAATAAATTTACAGCTTATTTAGGAAAACTACCTGAATATTCTGTTCATCCTTCTGTACCTATAGTTGGTGCATTACTCTTACCGATCGACAATCACAAAATCTTAGAACGCTAATATAAAGTACTCAAAAGTATCTAGAGACCACTTTATTTCCCTATCTCGCGACTGACCAGCCATTCAGCTTACTAAAATCATCTGTTTACTCTTAACGATCCTATTAAAAATGAAACAACACATTCAACTAATTCACTAACTAGCAATCTTCTCGCTAGGACTAGTTATAACTAGTAGTCGACATTCCTCTGATCACACAATATCTTAGGGTTTTATCTAGTACTAATGCTAAATCCCAACGGTCTAAATACTTACCAAGCGGTTACGAGCAATTTTCTACACAAGAAATCTAATTGGTAATTGAAAATATGATCCACCCAAAATCTTTATCATGATGGATCATGAAAGAAAAAAAAATTTACAGGTAATGTTGCTCGATATGAAATGAAACGACGCAAGCATTACAAACAAACGAGCTGAAAATACCAATCTAGATAAGTGAAAACAACTCACTCATAATTCAATTCTAGGAACGAATGAATAATAATGGAGGCTCCACGAATATTGAATATGAGCCAACAAGATACAAATCTCGTGACCATTCATCCATGGGTAATGAAATCATGCTCAACAATCAAAACACAATTAAGACAGTCAGTGTGACTACAGTCGAGAGAAGTACACACAAGTCAATAATCAAGGAAAAACAACGGTCTCAAAATAAAATCAGATGTCAGCCAGACAACATGAGTAAATTACCAAAAAAAAAGTGAATCTTGCTCACATCAACATGTGGCTCGAGAACCGAAGGATAATTTCCATAAGTATGAAACATTAACAAAATTTTGCTAAGAAGTTCAACCAATGCCAAAGTGGCAGAATTCAACGCTGATTAATGTCATACGAATCCATAAATGCTCAAAGAAAGTGCAAAGAAATTTCAGATACTCAGAAATATATGTTACTACAATGGATACAAACATAAATGAAGAACAAGGAAATAATGATCGGAATAATAGTTCTCATAATTGAAAGGCTCATAGTAACCGACTCAATATTTCCCAAAATTCATATTTGCCCAAATAACAAAAGAAAACTCAAACTATCCATAATAATATAAAACCAAGTTCGTATCCCAAGTCTTCACATGTGCTCTATCCATAAACTTAACTGACTAAACACATGTCTAGAAATTCCTAATTAAACTATTCACTTAGTTGTACCCGATTAAAATTCCATCCATAAGAGAATAAATTACTACAAGGGCAAAACAAATAGTATCTTCTAAAACTTATTAGCACTACCTAATAACTCAAACAACATCCACGTACTGTCCAAAATTGGAAGGAATATTGGTACACCAACTCCGTTTAACTTGAAGTCGCGTGCTATAAAAATAATCATTTAAATAGTACACTTAAAACTACTAAAAAAATTTTAAACAGTAAAAACATTGAGCTACACATTCAAACAAATAAAGCATCTAGTTTGAAAATATTTTAGAAAAGATGAGATCAAAACATTTAAAGTAATAACTCAAATGCGTCTAACATATAAAATTACTTAAAACTTACAGACTTTGAGGCGAGATCCCTTGAGTTTCGGCAACCAACAGTAGGCTCATCCCAAACCAAGACCATGCTCTGATACCAACTGAAACGACCCTAACTTCTAAGTTTAAAATAATAAAAGAAATACGGATTTTTTTAAAAAAATTGGCCATGACTTGTTTGAAAGTAAACAAAGTCACCCTGTCACAAACAGCAGTTCATAACAAAGCAAAAGAACGACCAATAAAATATTCAAAATGCGATAAACATAAGTACGAATGAAAGGCAACCCCACACGGTTGCAATAATAGCAATAACAAGTTTTACGACTCAAACTTAAGCACAGGGAAAACACATCCTGGGTAAACTGAAAGTACTCAAACACAAATTCATTATTACATTCATAGTCTATGCGGAACTTAAATAAAAAGAGTAGCGACGGTCATTGGGCTTCGCACCGCCGGCGGCCTCACACCAATGGATCCTGCCCCTCCGTCTCTAGGTACGACTCCTCACCTGCAATCAATCAAGCATAGTGAGTCTAAAGACTCAGCAAGTATAAACAGTGATATAACAAGGGTTTAAAATACTTGAAGCAATACTCAAACTACTGTACATAGTATACTTTGAAACTTAAACTGTAAACATGCGTGAAACAAGGAAATGAGGCAACATGCAAGGATGAACTCACGCCAACTCACGCTATGAGACTTTGAACTTTCTTGACTTAACTGTAACTCATGTATGTCATATAACTAAATAAATTAAGACGAGTCAACTGATACTTGAAACTTTACTTTAGCTTTTGCTTTAGAACTTAGATCCTTGAATTGTGACTCAAGTTTCGATCATGATCATGGCTGCAGTGCACTATGCCAGCAAGACGCCGAGATTTCTCCCGACGTGTTTGCCCCTTTACTTTCTTTTTGGTAGGGGAGCAGAGATGAACCCGGCCGCTTACTACACGTCTCATTTGGTAGGGGAGCTGGGATGTCTCCCAATCTCTTACTACACGTCTATGGCAAGTGAGTGAGGCATCCCCCAACCCACATTGCCTTGTCCAGTCACAATCAACTCACTTTGTTCAAAAATATTTTCTTTCCTTCTTTGACTCGACTCAAAATACTTAGCATGCAAGAATTGAAGCGACTTCCTTTGAAAATATTGCTTGGCTCAAAGACGAGACTCACGCACACGAATACACAACTTTAATAAATGAAACTCAACTCAAAAATATGGGTGCAAGGTAGGTGAGTGGCTGCCCCTAAGTTAAAAGCCCAACTTATTCATCAATTTCCTCAAACTTGACTTAAACCGAGCAATCAAACCGTAAAACCATTAACTCTATCATACCTTAACCAAAACCCGTCCCCCTTGAACCGGAACTTGCTAAACACTTCAAACTAACTCTAGGACCAGATTGTAACCCCCAATGACAGCCCAAGCATCCCAAACAAAAAGCGTTTCCGGACAGCCTCTTAGACTCTACAAAATTCTGCACCAACACCTTAAACTTAAAAGACCCTTAACTTATCCAAAACTTAACCGAAACGAGCCCAATTTATACCGACGCGACCACAACGTCTTAACCTTCACCTAGGACCATCCCATGACACGCCCAGACCTGATTTGGTGCCTCCCCTGTCCCGAAATCAGTAGCCCCTGCCCATTGAAACCATCACCCCACTTCCCTTCTACCTTGAGGGATCAACTCCATACCCTTTTTCCTTAACTCTACTTCATTCCAAACCACCAAACACACTTATTAACCTCTCTTAGGACTTAACACAAGCACCTAGGCAGCCCCTTACCACACTTCAACTCCACAATTAAAAAATAACAAGATTATGCACCAAAATGCCTTCAATCTTTGTACAATCAATGAAACAATTGCCAAACAACAAAATGCATACACAACCTTCAATTACAGCCCTAACATCATAAATTTTCGAAATAAAATAGGGCATCAACTTCTGAATTTTCGAAAATCCTCATATGCAATCAAAACACCTCATGTCTTCAATCACAAATCATCATGCAACTCTTTTAAAACCTATAGAAATTAAATTTCGAAAATCACACAAGAACACTACTGAAAATTTGATCAAATTCGAACCTTACATGCATATAATAACAAGCATTTTGAAAATTTAAAAGAGATTAAGAGCAAGAACATATATAGCTTGAATGAAATCCCAACAAAATGCATATACTTGCCTTCACTTTTCATTACCCAAAAATCGAAAATAAAAGGGAAATGAAGGGGCTGGACTCTTGCACAACAATGAGCTACACCTCCCTTGGAGGTCCTCCGGTGACGGCGGCGGCCGGAATTGTGAAGGGGAAAGGGACGGCCAAATGGGAGAGAAATGAGAGAGAGAGTGTGGGGGGGGGGGGGGGCTAGTCTAGATAAAATGGGGCTAGAGTTTTGCAAAAATGATATATTTTGTGATTAAAAGTTTGAGTGTGTAGTGTGTAGGTGTATTTTAAAAGTGGTACTATACTTATAAAAGTGCTAGTCTAAGTATTACAACTTTACCCCTACAACTTTGCACCTTTAAAACACCTAAGTTTAAAATTCCCAAGTCAAGGTATTTAAATTGGGTTTTTACTAATCCGGGTTTATTAAAATTCTAACTTTTGAAAAGGTTAAAGAATAAACTCAAGAAAATAATAAAAGTACTTTTTGACACCCGAAAAATTCAAAAATCGAACTTTCGTCCTAAATTCCTCTTTTCTCCCGTCTCAAAATTCTAAAAATAAAAGTCTTGGAAATTATTGCCGAAGTCCACCATCGTAGCCTGTCGTAACTGTAAATCACTTAAATCAAGCATCTCAAAATAAATAACTTAATAAATTGAGCAACTCTATCTTTAAAAGAAACTTAAACAATTAAATTCAAGCAATTAAAAGTATAATTACTAAAAATGAATTTAGGCACTATCTTAGAAATTAAAAATCAACACTTAAAATATTTTAATGTCACTGCGATTAATGGAATATTCAAATAATAACAGAGCGATTAGAAAATAATTTAAACAAACTAAAAGAACGTTTAAAAATAATTTAAATAAATACATAAGCGGTATAAGAAACTTTTAAAATGATTTTGACAGATAAAAGCATTTAAATAAATAAGCTAGACATTTAAAATAATTTAAATAACTAATCAATAAACTTTAATTATTTTAAATAAATAAACTGGACAATTCAAATCATTTAAATAGGAACATATTAAACGTTTAAAAATTATTTAAATAAACAAATCTTAAATCTTTAAAATCTTTAAAACGATTAAATTTCACAATAAAATCATTTAAATAAATAAACTTAAACAATTAAAACATTAATTAAATAGTTAGTACAAAATAATCATTTGAATAAATAATTAATATTTTATTAACACATAATTCACACAAAGAATTTAAATCAATAAAAGTTAAAAATAATAATCATAATATTTATTTAATTTAATGCACGCAATTTATTAGATTGGATTTTAGGTGCTACAACCAATGTCTGTAGGCTGGTCACTATCTGTAAACTCAAACCGAGAAGAAAATTATGATCCAAATGTGGGGGTACTACTATTTGATGAAGCAGCAGAAGAAATGACCACGGGTGGTTCTTCTGGCTTATGCTCATAAAGGCTATCGCTATGCTAAAAACATGTAAAAAGCATTCGATTATTCAGTTGATAGAACATATGATTGTGATGGATAACTAAAGAATATTGAACCATATCATACCAAAAATTCAAGAAATTACATTTACAGAATAAAGCTATATTTACCTTGGTAGTAGGTTTTTGAGCACCTAGACCCCATGCCTTTCCAGGTCTTTTTGCACCAAGAGGCTTCTTAATTGTCACCAAAGAAACAATTTGAGTTGCTCTTGGAGAGGTATGAACCTTCGAAGTACCATTTTTTTATTGCAGAGTTATCCTTTGTAGGATTCTTTACATCGATTCCTTTTTGAACTTTACTTATGTCATTGTTAAAATCTGAAAATTTGTTAGAAGGCCTTGATGACTGAGAAGCTATATATGGGTGATGTAGGTAAACTTTTTTTGCAAGTAATTGCCTGTATAATTCGGAAGCCTTTAAGGTATATTTGGCTTCTACCTTGCCTCCATCAGTCCATCCGTGCTGATTGAAGAAAAATTGAGCGCGAGTATTTCCGCCGAAGCACCTCAACTTCAACTACTAAGGAGTCCAAGAATCCAAATTTGTTGACCTGCAATTAAAAAGTCAATTTCCACAAACCTACAAGAGAAAAAATCTCTTTGTAAGATAAAATCAATTTCTCAAGTACTAGTTAGATAAATGAAAAACATAGCTTACAAGGTTAGTAAATGCAAATGAAAATTTAGTAAACGCAGTCGTATGCATATCTTGATTCGAAAGGACTCATATGTATTATTAAAATTATAATTTTAAGTCTTTTTCCTCTTCACGCATCACTCCAGAATATTGTTTGGTTACTTGTATTTTCGAGGCCTTCCATATAGCGATGTCAGAGTTCGTATCTTGTCTAGAAAACTTTCATTGGAAATTAGTTTAACTCTCAAGCATTATAACTATAATTTTTTTTTCAGGTTAATTTTTTGTTAAAATAAATTGGATTTGATATTGAATTTATTTTTCCTAGCCTCGTACGTAGATTAGTATAGCTAAATAACGAAGACTTTTAAGCATTTTGTTTGAGAAACTTCATTACTAGAATATTAGTATCTCTCAAATGGGAAATAAATTAGTTGTCTAGAGATACGATTACGTTTAGGTTTTGAAATTTAGGAAATAAAAATTTGACATGTAGCGGTTGACTCAATTACATTAAAAATTCTTAGAAACCATTATCTATCTCACACAATTACTCATGTCTCATGCTACAATTTACCCCTCTATCATCCAAGCAACTTTCGAGTACAACAATACAATCCGATTACCATTAGACACCATCACAAGTAAGGTTCTTAATCAGTGTTACGTTAACCAGCACTTAAAAAACTTTGAAGATTGATCGAACATATCACAAAAACTAAAATATAAGCCTAATGAAATTGTTGGGGATCGGTTACCTCATGCCCCGAAACGCAGCAGAAGTTTAAAATTTTATAAAAAAAAAAAAACCAAGCACTTGTGTATCATGCAAATCATCAAACATCCATAGGGTGTTTATGAAAATTTTGTAAGAGTGGGTGCCCAGTGAGCCAACTGTGTGGCTATGGGCTTTGTTGACTCTTTGTATAAACAATCTTTTGTTTAATATTATTTACACTTTTATGGCAATGACTTTATATTACTTCATATTGTTATATTGTGATATACTATTGTTGTTTTGATAAAGACCTTGAATATACTATAGTGTATGTAAGATGTGGTAGAACATGGAGATGTCTATCATGAAATACATCTTATAGTCACTGTATATTCTAAAACCGTTCCTAGTCGATTGAGCCGTCCGATAATAAGGATAAGGGTCGCTCGAGTTTGAGACTAGCATTTGCGATGCGGAGTACCACGTTTCATTGGTAGGGAACATGGAGATGTTCGAAGCATGCAAATGGATATTCATAGGATGAATAGTCGAACTACCCTATCCGGACTTTCCAAGTGGTTATCACTTATCGAGTGGATAAAGTCCGCGGTTTTGGTTGTACACCATTAGTCCTTACGACTTGAAACATCATGGAGACTCTATATGCTAGTACTGTGCTTTGACTCGTTTACCGACTCTGAGGGGGTCATCAGGTGTCGAGATTGGGTACAGTTACGACACATATAGGAGTCAATGCATTGTTGTCAAGGATTCACCACATACTTGCGAGTGTGGATATCCTATGCGATCTGAGGAGATATTAGTGTGACAAATCTCTGGCCAGAGTACTTGATGTGATTTAAGAAATGGTTTCTTAGTAGCACATGCGATGTCACTAATTTGATCTTCAAGATGCATTGCATAGTTATCGAATCTTGAGCGACTCTCGATATACCAATGGTTGTTGATTCGATCGGGATATTTGGATGAAGGGACCGTACTGTACGTTAACCAAAATCTACTGGTTCTTGTAGGCACTATCAGTGATACCTAGGGAATCATGGGGCGATGTTGCTAGGCGCTTTACCATGATTCGTTGGGCAAGTCGGAAAGTGTTGTTCCGAGTCACAAGGAGTTGTGAGCCCACGGCTAGCTGTATCCCTGAACCATTGAGGGTCACACAGTGTAATGGAGTTTTAATCCCCGTTGAGATAGTTAAATTTAAAGAGTTAAATTTAATGAACTAAGGAGTTGGACTTCTTAAATAAGAGTAAGGGAGTAGGATTTCCTAAAATGACATAGGGATGGACATTTTTGGAAACCACTGAATTCGGATTCAGGAAAATTTATTTTGACTTTAAAACGTGCAGAAATGGTTTCTGTGCACATTGGTGAAATCGTTTCATCAATCGGAGTCACGATGAATTTTATATTAATTTCTGAACGAGTGGGCTTTGCTTGTCGGGCCCCAGCTTATGACTAATGGGCCCTAAGGTGTTAGTGGCCTGCATTATAAATAAGTTATTTCAGTACAGAAATTACACACGATAGCTCATAATTTTGAGAGAAAAAAAATCGAAACCCTAGCCCCTCTCTCAAGCTTGGCCGTCGCCCCCTCCCTCTCTGTCTGAGAAATTCCGGTCTGTGATTTTGAATCGCAGTAAGGAATAACGAATCAAATTCGTGTATTCTCTTCGCAGAAAACTTCTGATAGATTTTCTAGTGCAATCTATCAGAGGGATTAAACCTCTGTTCGTGGACCTGATTGAAGGCGTTCATCGGTTCCAGGGAGAGACAACAAGAGCAGAATTGTTCTGTTGGTGTCCATTAATCTCGTTGCGAGATTTGAGGTAAAATTTATTTAATTGTTATTTAAATTTTACACACACGTAATTCAATCGATGAACGGTTGATACCCATACCATGGAAACGTTCCATGAAAAATTTTTAAACTTCCGCTGCACCGGGTATCAATCGTAATTGGTCTGGGAACTCGCCAGTTTTCCAACAGTGGTATCAGAGCCAGGTTGCTCAGATCAATCGATTGAATTAATCAATTGTACAAAATTTTTGAGTCTCGGTTTTTGAAACAAAATAAATATTTTAAATAAAAAAATTTTTTTTTTTTCGGGGCAAAACCCGGGCAGCGATTGGATCGCTGCCCGGTGGGGCAGCAATTGTTGCTGCCCCGGGCGGCGCACGGCGCCGCCCAAAGGGGGCGCACGGCGCCACCCAAGGCGGCGACCGTCGCCGCCCAGGGCGGCGCACGGCGCCGCCCAGGGCAGCGCTGTGCGCTGCCCAGCGCAGCGCTGGGCGCTGCCCAGGGGCGGCGCTCGGCGCCGCCCAGCGCAGCGCACGGCGCCGCCCAGGGGCGGCGCCAGGCGCTGCCCTAAGGGGGCAGCCGGGCTGCCCCCGGCCCGCGCCCCGGGTGCGGGCCAACCCGGGAGTGTCCCGGGTGGCCCGCGGGAAAAATTAATTTTTAATATTTTTATTAATTTTAATATTTAAAATTTTATTTTTGGTCCGGTCAAAAATTGTTTTTGATTGGTTCACGAGATTTCGGATCGAATTGTTCGAGTCCGTAAATTTTAAAATTGATTTTGGATAAATTTGAATTTTTGGAAAATTTTAATATTTTATCCGTAAATTGAATTTTGAAATCAATTATTTTGGTACAATTGATGATAAGATATGATCTTATGATATATTAGATAAAATATGATTTTATTTGTAAAATTGGATTTTATAGATAAAATATGATTTTATTTGATATGGAGATAAAATATGATTTTATATGTGAAATGTGATTTTATATATAAAATATGATTTTATCTTGTTTAAATTTGAATTGCCACAGCATGTTATCCAATAAATTAATTTTGAATTAAATGTTATTGGATAAGGATGATCGATTGCCATGACCAATTTTGTAGGTGTATGTTAGGAATTTACATTTTGTCTTTATTGTTGTTGGTTTTATTAATGGGCCTGGTTTATGGCCCGATATGAATGTCATATGTAATAAAAGTGGGCTTGGTTTATAGCCCGTTCCCACCCCCTAAAAATGTATCCCCTACTTGTCATTGTTATTTATTGTAAATACATTAGATTTAGTGGGAGATCAAGATTTGAAGATGGTGGGCCCAGCAGACAATGAAGACTGAAGAAATGTAAATTGGAAGCATATGTAATAGGATTGCATTTGCATACTGCATATTACCTAGGATTGGACTAAGACCCGTGATTGGCAACCACGGGTCAATTAGAAATGGAATCGATCATCCTATATAATATGTGATATTATGATTGTATGCATGTTTAGACATAAATTGCGTGAATCCGGCAATGCATGCAATAAATTAAATATGATGAGACAAATATTTTTATAAATAAAATCCCTCATTTTAAATATGATTTAAAATTTATATCAAGATAAATAAAGGAAATTTAAATATTGTTTAAATGTTCCTACCTTCCATCAACGGTCAATGTATGTGATGCTACCCGCGGATACGGTCCGGCTCATATTATTGGGGGGGCCCGTCCGTCGGAAAGCTGTACATTGGATCGACAAATGTTGTAAGTTGGGTGGAACTCCCATGGGATCGGCTCATATTATTGGGGGATCCACATGGCGACCGTCCATCACAACTTAATATTGATGGGTCATCTTGACATGTCACTTTAAACGGCGTCATATTATTGGGCCCTTATTGGACATGAGGTAAATACATGGGGGTTGCTTTGGAAGCAATTGGGCTCTACCTTTTGAGAATTATGGTTGGCTGATATTATTCGGGACCATAAGTTTGTCAATTGGACTCCATGTTCTCACTAAGGAAAAAGTTTCCCGTTTTCACTAGAGGGTGGTGAAATCGTTAAAATAGTGGGAGTGAGATTCATAAAATTAAATTCGCCTATTTTATGTCTTAGTAAATTGTTAAACAATCATTGATATATGTCTGTTTTTCTTTTCAGTATTTCATACAATGAATTCGCGAAATCCATTATTCTCGATCCTCGAACAAAACAAGTTGACTGGCGCCAACTATACGGAATGGTTCCGGAAGTTGAAGATTGTCTTAACTTCGGAGAAAATGCTCTACGTGTTAGAGAAAGCACCTCCGAAGGAAGCACCAGCTGACATAAGTCCGGAGGAATTGGCCAAACTTGATGCATGGTGTGACCATGACATCAAGACCAAATGCTATATGCAAGCCTCGATGTCTGATGAACTCCAGAGGCGATTTGAGGACACGGTGAATGCTGCTGACATTCACACGCAACTCAAGGAACTTTTTGGGGCTCAGTCGAGGGCTGAAAGGTTCGCTACTGTTAAGGAGTTGATGACGTGCCGCATGCGTGAAGGGACTTCGGTCCGTGATCATGGGGTACGAGTGATTTGGCTCATACAGAAGTTGGCAACCCTAGATTTGGTGTTGGAGCATGAACTCAATGTGGATTTATTGCTTCTGTCTCTTCCTTCTTCATTTGATGGATTAGTGATAAATTTTAATATGAACAAGATAGAGGCCACCCTTGAAGAGATGGTCAATATGCTCGTTACATATGAATCCACACTTAAGAAGGATAAGCCAGCTTTCTTGGTGGGCTCCTCATCTTCTGCGAAGAAGGGGCCAAGTATGAAGGGCAAGAAACGTTCTACCCCACCCAAGAAAGTTGAGCCCGAGAAGAAGCAAAAGACAAAGGCTTCAAACAATGGAAAATCCAAGGATGTTTGCCATTACTGCAAGAAGCCGGGTCATTGGAAGCGCAACTGCAAGGAATATCTTGAGCAGTTGGGAACTGCAAAGGGTATGTTCTATATTGAAATAAACATGTCACTTAATACAACTTTTTGGGTATTGGATACCGGATGTGGATCTCACATTTGCAATGATTTGCAGGTGATGACAAGAAGTCGCAGGCTTAGAATGGGTGAGACCCAGCTGAGGCTCGGGAATGGTTCCAGAGTTGAAGCTACGGCCATTGGAGATGTTTGTTTGACTTTGCAGAACGGTTTTAAATTATTGTTAAGAGATGTTTTATTTGTGCCAGATTTAATTAAAAAACATTATTTCTATTTCTATGCTTGATAGAGATGGTTATTCTTGCAATTTTGTGAATGGGATTTGCAATATTTACAAGAATGAATGTTTAATTGGAAATGGACAACTTGAAAACGATCTATACAACTTAAAACTAAAAGACGTTCCAGTGAATTATGTTGATAAACCGGCGACAACAAACAAAAGGAAAATCGATAGTCAAAACCCGGCAAACCTTTGGCATGCTAGGCTAGGTCATATTTCCTCAAGGAGGATGAACAAGCTAGTGGGAGAGGGCATGTTTGATATGTCTGATATTAATTCTCTACCTACTTGTGAATCCTGCCTAAAAGGAAAAATGACTAAATCTCCTTTTAAGGGGAAACCTGAGCGTAGTCAGAATCTGTTGGATTTGATCCATACAGATGTTTGTGGTCCATTTAGAGTAGGGACTCAACATGGCCACACCTACTTCATTACCTTTACTGATGATTATTCAAGGTATGGGTATTTATATTTAATGAAATATAAGTCTGAAGCATTTGAAAAGTTCAAAGAATTCAGGGCTGAAGTAGAAAACAAGCTAGGTAAAAGTATTAAAGCACTTCGATCGGATCGAGGTGGAGAATACTTGAGTACCGAGTTTTTGGACTATCTGAAAGAGAATGGGATTCTCTCTCAGTGGACTCCTCCTATGACACCACAGCTTAATGGTGTATCGGAGCGTCGTAATCGAACTTTGTTGGACATGGTTCGATCTATGATGAGCTTCACTGAGCTTCCACCTTCGTTTTGGGGCTATGCGCTTGAAACGGCAGTATTGTTGTTGAACAACGTCCACACTAAAGCAGTGGACAAAACACCATACGAGTTATGGAATGGCAAAGCTCCTAAGTATTCGTACTTGAGGATTTGGGGATGTCCTGCTTACGTGAAGCGGACAGTGGGAGATAAGTTGGATAGTCGATCCAGCTTATGTTATTTTGTAGGGTATCCGAAGAATTCAATCGAATATTATTTCTATTATCCTGCTGAAACAAAGGTGTTTGTTTCTAGGAATGCCACCTTCTTGGAGAAGGAGTTCTTATTGGATAAGAAAGGCGAGATGATGGAACTCGAAGAAGTTCGAGAAGAACCCGAAATACAAAATAACGATCCTACACCTCAGGAACCATTGCTGGACACGCCTGCACCTAGAAGATCCGAAAGGACTTCTAGACCTCCAGTTCGATATGGTCTTCTTCTTGAAGGGGATCAAGATGAACCCGACATTGGATGTGATCCAAGAAACTTCAAGGAAGCAATTTCTGATGCGGATTCGAATTTATGGCTTGAAGCTATGCAGTCAGAATTGGATTCGATGCATACAAACCAAGTTTGGTCTTTAGTAGATCCTCCCGATGGAATTGTTCCAATAGGGTGTAAATGGATCTACAAGAGAAAGCTTGGGCCTGATGGTAAGGTATTGACCTACAAGGCGCGATTGGTGGCGAAAGGTTATACTCAAAGGCAAGGAGTTGACTATGATGAAACCTTTTCACCAGTTGCAATGTTCAAGTCCATAAGAATCCTGATTGCCATAGCTGCATGGTATGACTATGAGATATGGCAAATGGATGTGAAGACTGCTTTTCTTAATGGAGACATTAAGAAAGAAATCTATATGAAGCAGCCTGAGGGGTACACATCCATGGGAAGCGAGCATAAGGTATGCAAGCTTCAGAGATCAATTTATGGTCTAAAACAAGCATCAAGAAGTTGGAACCAGAAATTTGATGAAACAATTAAAGACTTTGGTTTCATCAAGAACCCGGAGGAACCTTGCGTGTACAAGAAAGTAGTTAAGGATGCGGTGACATTCTTAGTACTTTATGTTGATGACATCCTACTCATTGGGAATGATGTAGGGATGTTGCAGTCAACAAAGATATGGTTATCAGGTAGATTTTCGATGAAGGATTTGGGTGAGGCATCCTACATTCTTGGGATACAGATCTATAGGGATAGATCTAAGAGAATGATAGGACTCACTCAATCAACCTACATCGATACCATATTGAAACGGTTTTCAATGGATGGGTCCAAGAGAGGACATCTACCCATGTGTCATGGAGTTTCTCTATCCAAGTCTATGTGTCCCAAGACTGATGCAGAGATAGAGAATATGACACATGTACCATATGCGTCAGCTATAGGTAGTATCATGTATGGGATGATATCTACCAGACCGGATGTAGCATTTGCTCTGAGTGTCACGAGCAGATATCAGTCTAATCCTGGTCAGATGCATTGGAAAGCCGTGAAGGACATTCTTAAGTACTTGCGAAGGACTAAGAATATGTTCATGGTTTATGGAGGACGAGAACTCAAACTGGAAGGCTATACCGACTCTAGCTTCCAAAGTGATGTGGATGACTCGAAGTCAACCTCTGGATTTGTGTTCATGCTCAATGGCGGTGCTGTCTCTTGGAAGAGTTCCAAGCAGGACACCACAGCGGATTCCACCACTGAGGCTGAATACATTGCAGCATCAGCTGCTGCTAAAGAGGCCGTTTGGATGAGGAATTTCGTCCAAGAGTTGGGCGTCATTCCTGAATTTGTTGGTCCAGTCCCGGTGTACTGCGACAACACGGGTGCCGTTGCTCAAGCAAAGGAACCAAGGTCTCATCAAAGATCCAAACACGTACTGAGGAAATACCACATAATCCGGGAGATTGTGGAAAGAGGAGACATCAGTGTCGAACGAGTGGCCTCTGCAGACAATATCGCTGATCCACTTACTAAGCCTTTGCCAGGACCATTGTTTGACAAACATCGCGAAGCAATGGGTCTACGTAGTATGACTAGTTGGCTATAGGGCAAGTGGGAGATTGTAAGAGTGGGTGCCCAGTGAGCCAACTGTGTGGCTATGGGCTTTGTTGACTCTTTGTATAAACAATCTTTTGTTTAATATTATTTACACTTTTATGGCAATGACTTTATATTACTTCATATTGTTATATTGTGATATACTATTGTTGTTTTGATAAAGACCTTGAATATACTATAGTGTATGTAAGATGTGGTAGAACATGGAGATGTCTATCATGAAATACATCTTATAGTCACTGTATATTCTAAAACCGTTCCTAGTCGATTGAGCCGTCCGATAATAAGGATAAGGGTCGCTCGAGTTTGAGACTAGCATTTGCGATGCGGAGTACCACGTTTCATTGGTAGGGAACATGGAGATGTTCGAAGCATGCAAATGGATATTCATAGGATGAATAGTCGAACTACCCTATCCGGACTTTCCAAGTGGTTATCACTTATCGAGTGGATAAAGTCCGCGGTTTTGGTTGTACACCATTAGTCCTTACGACTTGAAACATCATGGAGACTCTATATGCTAGTACTGTGCTTTGACTCGTTTACCGACTCTGAGGGGGTCATCAGGTGTCGAGATTGGGTACAGTTACGACACATATAGGAGTCAATGCATTGTTGTCAAGGATTCACCACATACTTGCGAGTGTGGATATCCTATGCGATCTGAGGAGATATTAGTGTGACAAATCTCTGGCCAGAGTACTTGATGTGATTTAAGAAATGGTTTCTTAGTAGCACATGCGATGTCACTAATTTGATCTTCAAGATGCATTGCATAGTTATCGAATCTTGAGCGACTCTCGATATACCAATGGTTGTTGATTCGATCGGGATATTTGGATGAAGGGACCGTACTGTACGTTAACCAAAATCTACTGGTTCTTGTAGGCACTATCAGTGATACCTAGGGAATCATGGGGCGATGTTGCTAGGCGCTTTACCATGATTCGTTGGGCAAGTCGGAAAGTGTTGTTCCGAGTCACAAGGAGTTGTGAGCCCACGGCTAGCTGTATCCCTGAACCATTGAGGGTCACACAGTGTAATGGAGTTTTAATCCCCGTTGAGATAGTTAAATTTAAAGAGTTAAATTTAATGAACTAAGGAGTTGGACTTCTTAAATAAGAGTAAGGGAGTAGGATTTCCTAAAATGACATAGGGATGGACATTTTTGGAAACCACTGAATTCGGATTCAGGAAAATTTATTTTGACTTTAAAACGTGCAGAAATGGTTTTTGTGCACATTGGTGAAATCGTTTCATCAATCGGAGTCACGATGAATTTTATATTAATTTCTGAACGAGTGGGCTTTGCTTGTCGGGCCCCAGCTTATGACTAATGGGCCCTAAGGTGTTAGTGGCCTGCATTATAAATAAGTTATTTCAGTACAGAAATTACACACGATAGCTCATAATTTTGAGAGAAAAAAAATCGAAACCCTAGCCCCTCTCTCAAGCTTGGCCGTCGCCCCCCTCCCTCTCTGTCTGAGAAATTCCGGTCTGTGATTTTGAATCGCAGTAAGGAATAACGAATCAAATTCGTGTATTCTCTTCGCAGAAAACTTCTGATAGATTTTCTAGTGCAATCTATCAGAGGGATTAAACCTCTGTTCGTGGACCTGATTGAAGGCGTTCATCGGTTCCAGGGAGAGACAACAAGAGCAGAATTGTTCTGTTGGTGTCCATTAATCTCGTTGCGAGATTTGAGGTAAAATTTATTTAATTGTTATTTAAATTTTACACACACGTAATTCAATCGATGAACGGTTGATACCCATACCATGGAAACGTTCCATGAAAAATTTTTAAACTTCCGCTGCACCGGGTATCAATCGTAATTGGTCTGGGAACTCGCCAGTTTTCCAACAAATTTTACCTATCAATATTAAAAGATTGATTTATGGCTCCAACCAAGTTGTGAACAACTTAGCTCTTGAAATAGTAGACACTATCTACAAGCTTCCAAGAGCACACCTTGCTCAAATGGATTCAAGCCTTCAAGAATACACCTTATTCGAAATAGCTCCTCCTTCGAATTAGGTCCACGACTAGTACTCGAACTAGATCCACTCTAAATATGCACTAAAATATTTAGAGCTTTTCCATTGAAATGTTTCTTGCCATATATACATGACCCTTGAACTTAATATTTAATTATTTATTAAACTCAAACTCATTTAAATTTAATCAATTAATTAAATCCAACTTTGAACTCATTCAAGCCCACTAATAAAATTAAAACGACCCTAACCTCTACTTTAATAAATTAAATGAGAAAAAGAAAATTTCGGGATGTTATTAATATTATAATAGAATTATTATAGAAAATTTTACAAAAAGTTCGCCATGACCTAACTGTAAATATCTATTCCGACCTGTCTCAACACAGCAGTTAAAACTATAAAGAAAGACTCCCCAGAGATAGAAACGTAACACGACAACATAAACACCAGAAAGAGCATAATCCCAACTACAAGGGGATAAAAGCGGATAACATGTTTACATGTCAAGTAATAAAACAGGGAATCTCATCCTACTAAAACAGCTGGAAAATAAACAAGTGTAAATAATTCTTTATTATAGAAAACTCAATGCTGAAAAGAAAAAGGGAAGCAACGGTCATGGGTGTGCTCCGCCGAATGCCGTCAACCTTGGTGATCCTGCCCCTCAGTCACTAGGTAATCATACTCACCTGCACCAAGCAGATGTAGTGAGCCTAACGACTCAACAAGAACATGGGGTGAAATAACGAATAATAAATATACATGCACACACAATTAAAAATATCATATACTGAAAATACATTGTCTTTTCCTAACTGAATCTCTAGCAAAAAGGAGTGCTTGAAAACATTGCATGCATGAGTGAATCTAACTGACTGAAACTAAACTCGTACTGAAAGTGCATAGCAAGATTGAACATATGGACTGAAGAGACTGAACTAGGAAATAATGAACTGAACTGAGAAACAAAATTGTAAACTGATAAACTGAATTGTAAACTGATAAACTGATAAACTGAATTGTAAACTGATAAACTGATAACTGAACTGTAAAATGATGACTGAACTGTAAACTGAACTGTAAACTGATAAACTGAACTGTAAACTTAGATCATTGATTGTAACCGTGTGTTTTGATCGATCAATGGCTTCAGTATATTATGCCGGCAAGACGCCAAGATTTCTCCCGACGCGACATTGCCCCTTATAACTGATTTTGTAGGGGTTCCGAGATTTCTCCCGGCTGCACACTACACGTCGATTTGGTAGGGGTTCCGGGATGTCTCCCGGCCGCACACTACCCGTCGTTTGGCAAGTGAGTTGAGGCATCCCCTAACCGACATTGCCCGTCTTGGCACAATCAACTTTTCTTGTTCAAAATATTTTATTTCTTGACTTGACTCGAAGACTTGGACTGGATTCAAGAAAATGACCTTCTTTACAAATTTTTACTCGATACTCAAATGAATGAAGTAAGATGGTTGACATGGATGGTGATTTCGATGGCAAACCAAAGCTAAGAATCTAGACTTACTTTTAGGCACTTAGGAAGTATCCCAAAGAATCAACTTGCAAAACTTATAACTTATGCAAACCTTAGTCAAAACAATTTCCAATAAAAATCACGGCTCCCAAGTACTCTATACTCCATTAGGAAGTCATCCTCGAGGTACAATTCCTATCCAATAATTCTTTGACAATAATGTTTTCCGGCAGCAACACTTAACACTAAAAATCCAAGCACCTTAACCTCCATTAGCCTAGAACTCGACCAAAACTTAACCGACTTAGTTCCCGCTTAATACGACATTTCCCAAATCCTAAGCTATTCCTCGAACTCATTCTTTAAGCCAAAACACAAGCATATCACTGATTTACTCGGCCCTAATTGGACAATCCCTAATTCTTTGGCAAAATCTGCTCTTAAGCTCACTTCCCTTCTCCAAAGTTTAACCCTAGAACACCCATGATCCCGGTCCTTAACTTAGGACCTAGACTACTTCCTAGTCCAGCATAACCCTGGAGACCGACCCTCTTCAAAAGCCAACAACCCAGCCGAGACCAGTCCTCTGTTCTTAAGTCGCTAGCCAACCCGAGAAGCCCCTGTCCTAAGCATGTCCGAGCTCGAAACCGCCCTGCCCCAAGCCCATTTCCCAGCTCAAAATAGCCCTGCTCTCAAGCCATTACTCTAGCTCGTGAAAGCCCTGCCCCAACCTCCAGAACTCGATTCTTACAACCTCTAACCAACAGCCTTTTGCCTCGATTTTTACCAGCCAACTCACACAACTTGGGTGCTACCATGTGAGCTACTTTCTCACCCATGGTAGCCCTATATCACCATCCAATCAACAAACCAAGACTAGAATCAACATGCACTCAAACTCGAAACAAGACTCATGTCAGGGCTGAAGCAACAAAATGAATCGCAAAAGCCCAATACATTGGGAATTCGAAAATAAGGCAGAAGCACACAGTCATCAAACATCTATCCTCAACACATATCCAACTCAAGAAAACAACATTAATAGATCATAAGCGTGTATTTAATTCCAAGGGAACCTGAAATGGACTTGAACCGCTAAAAGAAGGAAAACAGAACATCGAACAACCCTTAATAAATCAGAAATCGATCATGCTCCCAAGGTCCAGAAATTACGAAAAGAAAATAAGAAGACAAACACACAATCGTATTAATCTACTTGGTGGCCAAATAAACCCATAAATCTTGCCTTAATCACGAAAAATCAGAAAAGGAAGGGAAATGGGGAGCTCGGCGAGCAGGAACGGGGAAGGCGGAGCTCAAGAAGCTCGTCCGGCATTGAGCCTCATCGGGAAACGATGGGGCTGCTGCGGTGGGCGTCGACTGAAGAAAATGGGAGAGGAACCTGGTGCGGCCGATCGAGAGTGAGAGCAAGAGAAATGGAGTGAAGCCTGATCCGCGAGGGCTTGGTGAAGGGGATTTAATAATGGGCCGAGGTATTGGGCTAGGGAAGGCAGATTAATGGGCCGGAATAATGGGCTAGGAGATTATCTTTAGGCCGGATTAATACATAAGTTTAAGCCGGTAGAAATATAATACATAAAACATAATATACAGTACTTTATATGGCGCGAGTAAAAGTATTAGGCCCAGATTTTGCAAATACTCAAATTCGGAAATTCAAGAATTAAATGCTCAAATTCTATTTACCGGGTTTGAAAATGCTAATCTTCAATACTTAACATTTTGATGTCACGGCGACAATTAAAATATTTAAATTATAAATCGAGTTATTAAAATAACTTAAAAAAACATGACGAACAATTAAAAGTCATTCAAATAACTACACAAGCGAAAATAAAAACCTTTAAAATGTTTGGATAGTTAAAAAAGATTTAAATAAATAGGCTAGATATTTAAAATAATTTAAAGCGACTAACCGCTAAATTTAAGTTATTTAAAATAAATAAATTGGACAATCAAAGTAATTAAATAAATAATTTTAATAGTTAAAATCATTTAAATAACTATCCACTAAGCTCAAGTAATTTTAAATAAGTAAACAGAATAGTTAAAATAATTTAAATAAATAAACTATATAATTAACATCATATAAATAAGCAGGCTTAAACATTTAAAAATCCTTAAAACAAATAAGTAGTATTATAAAATAATTTAGAACAATTAAATTGCACAAGAAAAATTATTTGGATAATTAATTAATATTTTATCAGCACATAATTCCAATATGAAATATAATTCAAATAAGGAATATAAATCAAATAAACTTAAAAATAATAATCTTAATATTTATTAAATTAAATGCATGCGATTTAATAGATTAGATTTTTGGTGCTATAATTCCTTCACCCCTTAAATAGAATTTCGTCCTCGAAATTCAAGGCTTACTAACTAGGTTCGAATAGCTTAGATCAAAACAACACTAAATTTTCTTACCTTGCACCCACAAGAGTTGACGCAAATCAGCTTTTGATGCGCACTCGGATGCATAGGGATACTTATATCATCGAATATCTGACTGACTCTTACTGCAACGTATAACCACGATTCTAATTTATTCTCAAGTGAAGGTATCCTAGGAGAAATTTCTAATCACTGTACCAATGTGATAACAAAAGTTTTAATTTGCCACTTAAAAAAACTCCTATAATATCAGATATTTTCCGTTAGTTAAACATCTTTAAGTCTTGGTCACAACTTCAAGCAATAAGGGTATGTGTAACAGATAAAAAATTTATGTCGATCTTATTCATAATTCAAAAGATTTCTAACCTCGAAGCTATGCTTAATGTCTATTTACCAATTAAGCCTAACAAATATAATATAGAATCGAGCTCTTAAGAAATTCACAAGTTCTCAGAATACTTAGCAACTAAACACTAAACTTTTCTAAATAGGATAGCTAAGGGACTATACAATTCTACCTCGAAGACCTCGAGATATGAGATGGATCTGACACAAACTTCCACCACCCTGACTCATGAGACCGATCATGTATCACTCACAACTCTGCGCCATACCCAAATGATAAAACAAATTGCCCATCTCCTCAAAAATAGCATACGGGCCGTCAAACGAGTTAATCTACCTTTATACCCAAATCAATAGTATTACTGAACGATAATACCTTCAAGAACAATTTAATAAACATTTTGAATTTCCAAAGGCCTACGCCTCTCATTAGCAGTGCTTTGCTTAATGATCTTGAACTATGATCATCCCCTACTTAGTTACTACAGCTCGCAACGCTTCTGAGGATGATTAAAATTTCCTCAAGCAACGACTCTAGTTCAGCTAACCTCCAATTGGAACAAATGACTCTCCTCGACTCAGGATTGATTGACCAATTCATGTAAGTAAATCTAATCTAATCCTTGATAAGAAAATATAACCATAAAATGTTGTTTGGTTCCAAGATATTATCCAATAATATAAAGAATCCAAATAGCAACTAAACCGATCTCAATCATTTGTTTCCCATTTTATATTTTCGTCTCTTAGGCATTGTTGGTTCTACCAAAAGTTCAATTCTTAGTTAAAGATTCCCAACAAATTTATCCACATTTATCTATCTCAAACGCAACGACTAAGTATTCCACATTTACTATTGAAGCCAAAGAATATCTTGAGCTATTAACTGTTTTTGTAATTAGGTTGTCCCTAAGTACCAAATAATTCTGACATATCACCTGAGGACATATCACCAACCTCTAGCTCAACTCGAATCATATCTGAAAAATTCAAAATTTCCCAAATTAATATATGGTACAACCTGAATTCATAATTCTAGAACTTGGTATACAATTGGACACCTCGAAAAGTTTGTAATCCGACTGTAAATGTTTCTAATTGTTTTCTCCAGTACCTTAGCATTTCATCGGCAAGTAAATCTATAGCTTATCCAGAGAACTCCCTAAATATTCCATTCAATTAATTCACTAACTCGCAGTATTCTCGCTAGAACTAAATATAATTAGTAGTCATCATTCTCCATAACACAACGATAACTTAGGATTTTATCTAGTACTAATACTAAATTCTAACAGTCTAAACACCTACTACGCGGTTACAATCCAAATCCCTACATAAGAAATCGAAATGATAATTAAAATTATGATCCACCCATATTCTCATCATGATGGGTCATGAAAGTAAACAAAAATACAAGTAATGCTGCTTAATATGAAATGAAATAATGCAAGAATTACAAACAAACGAGCTGAAAATAAAAATCTAGATAAGTGAAAACAACTCACTCACAATTCAATTATAGGGGTGAATGAATAATACTGGAGGCTCCATGAATAATGATTATGAGCCAACAAGATACAAATATCGTTTTCATTCATGCATGAGTAATAAAATCATGATCAAACAATCAAAACACAATTAAGGCAGTCACTGTGACTTCAGTCGAGAGAAGTTCACACAAGTCAATGATTAGAGGAAAACTACGGTCTCAAGGTAAAAACATATGTCACCCACACAACATAAGGAGATTACCAAAAAAAAAAAGACAAAGTGAATCTTACTCACATCAACATGTGGCTCTAGAAAGGAAAGAAAATAATTCAAGATGTGTGAAACATTAACAAGATTTTACTAAGAAGTTCGATCAATGCCAAAATAGCTGAATAAAACGTTGACTAATGTCATACGAATTTATAAATGAACAAAGGATGTGCAAAGAAATTTCGGATACCCAAAAGTATATGATGCAATAGATACAAGCACAATTGAAGAATAAGGAAATAATGATCGGAATAATAGTTCACGAAATTAAAAGGCTCATAGTTACCGACTCACCATTCCCCAAAATCATATTTGCCCAAATAACAGAAGAAAACTCAAACTATCCATAATAATATAAAACCAAGTTCATATCCTAAGTCTGCACACGAGTTTCGATCCATAAACTTAACGGACCAAAACATATGCCTTATCAATTTCTAAACAATCCATGCACTTAGTTGTATCCGACTAAAATCCAATATGAGAAAATAACTTACAATACTAACACACAGTTAATACATCCTAATACGCAAGTTTAATATTTTTCATCAAACTCCTACAATCTCATAAAAAATTATTAACGCTACCTAATAACTCAAGTAACTTCCATTTACCGCTTAAAACGGAAAGGAATATTGGTACACCAATTCCGGTTAACTTGAAGCCGCATGCTATAAAAATAAACATTTTAATGGTACACTTTAAACTACTAAAATAAATTTTTAAACAAAATAAACACTGAGTTACACATTTAAATAAATTAAGCATTTAGTTTTGAAAATATTTTTAAATAAAAGGATGACATCAAAACATTTAAATTAATAACTCAAATGCGCTTAACATACAAAATTTCTTAAAACTTAAAGACTTTGAGGCGAGATCCCCTAGATTTCATCAACCGACAGTAGGCACAACCCAAAGCAGGACCGTTTCTCTGATACCAACTGAAACGACCCTAACCTCTACTTTAATTAAATAAATGAGAAAAAGAAAATTTCGGGATATTATTAATATTATAATAGAATTAATATAGAAAATTTTACAAAAATTTTGCCATGACCTAACTGTAAATATCTATTCCGACCTGTCTAAACACAACAGTTCAAACTATAAAGAAAGACTCCCCAGAGATAGAAACGTAACACGATAACATAAAAACCTGAAAGAGCATAATCCCAGCTACAAGAGGAGAAAAACGGATAACATGTTTACATGTCAAGTAATAAAGCAGGGAATCTCATCCTGCTAAAACAACTGGAAAATAAACAAGTGTAAATAATTCTTTATTATAGACAACTCAATGCTGAAAAGAAAAAGGGAAGCGACGGTCATGGGTGTGCTCCGCCGAATGCCGTCAACCCTGGTGATCCTGCCCCTCAATCACTGGGTAATCATACTCACCTGCACCAAGCAGATGTAGTAAGACTAATGACTCAACAAGAATATGAGGTGAAAAAACGAATAATAAATATACATGCACACACAATTAAAAATATCATATACTGAAAATATATTTGTCTTTTCCTAACTGAATCTCTAGCAAAAAGGAGTGCTTGAAAATATTATATGCATGACTGAATCTAACTGACTGAAACTAAACTCGTACTGAAAGTGCATAGCAAGATTGAACATATGGACTGAAGAGACTGAACTAGGAAATAATGAACTAAACTGAGAAACAAAATTGTAAACTGATAAACTGAATGGTAAACTGATAAACTGATAACTGAACTGTAAAATGATGACTGAACTGTAAACTGATAAACTGACTGTAAACTGATAAACTGATAACTGAATTGTAAACTGATAACTGAACTGTAAACTGATAAAATGAACTGTAAACTTAGATCATTGATTGTAACCCTGTGTTTTGATCGATCAATGACTGCAGTATACTATGCCGGCAAGACGCCGATATTTCTCCCAACACGACATTGCCCCTTATAACTGATTTGGTAGGGGTTACGAGATTTCTCCCGGCCACACACTACTCATAGATTTTGTAGGGGTTCCGGGATGTCTCCCGGCCGCACACTACCCGTAGTTTGGCAAGTGAGTTGAGGCATCCCCCAACCGACATTGCCCGTCTTGGCACAATCAACTTCCTTGTTCAAAATATTTTCTTTCTTGACTTGACTCGAAGACTTGGACTGGATTCAAGAAAATGACCTTCTTTACAAATTTTTACTCGATACTCAAATGAATGAAGTAAGATGGTTGACATGGATGGTGATTTAGGTGGCAAACCATAGCTAAGAATCTAGACTTACTTTTAGGCACTTAGGACGTATCCCAAATAATCAACTTGCAAAACTTATAACTTATACAAACCTTAGTCAAAATGATTTCCAATAAAAATCACGGCTCCCAAGTACTCTATACTCCATTAGGAAGTCATCCTCGAGGTACAATTCCTATCCAATAATTCTTTGACAATATTGTTTTCGGGCAGCAACACTTAACACTTAAAATCCCAGCACCTTAACCTCCATTAGCCTAGAAATCGACCAAAACTTAACCTACTTAGTTCCTGCTTAATACGACATTTCCCAACATCCTAAGCTATTCCTCGAACTCATGCTTTAAGCCAAAACACAAGTATATCACTGATTTACTCGGCCCTAACTGGACAATACCTAATTATTTGGCAAAATCTGCTCTTAAGCTCACTTTCCTTCTCCAAAGTTTGACCCTAGAACACCCATGATCCCAGTCCTTAACTTAGGACCTAGACCACTCCCTAGTCCCGCATATCCCTGGATACCGACCCTCTTCAAAAGCCAACAACCCAGCCGAGCCCAGCCCTCTATTCTTAAGTCGCTAGCCAACCCGAGAAGCCCCTGTCCTAAGCATGTCCCAGCTCGAAACAGCCCTACCCCAAGCCCATTTACCAGCTCAAAATAGCCCTGCTGTCAAGACATTACTCTAGCTCGTGAAATCCCTACCCCAACCTTCAGAACTCGATTCTTACAACCTCTAACCAACAGCCTTTTGCCTCGATTTTTACCAGCCAACTCACACAACTTGGGTGCTACCATGTGAGCTAATTTCTCACCCACGGTAGCCCTATATCACCATCCAATCAACAAACCAAGACTCGAATCATCATGCACTCAAACTCGAAACAAGACTCATGTCAGGGCTGAAGCAACAAAACGAATCGCAAAAGCCCAATATATTGGGAATTCGAAAATAAGGCAGAAGCACATAGTCATCAAACATCTATCCTCAACACATATCCGACTCAAGAAAACAACATTAATAGATCATAAGCGTGTATTTAATTTCAAGGGAATCTGAAATGGACTTGAACGGCTAAAAGAAGGAAAACAGAACATCGAACAACCCTTAATAAATCAGAAATCGATCATGCTCCCAAGGTCCAGAAATTACGAAATGCAAATAAAAAGTAAAGCACACAATCGTATTAATCTAATTGGTGGCCAAAGAAACCCATAAATCTTGCCTTAATCACGAAAAATCAGAAAAGGAAGGGAAATGGGGAGCTCGGCGAGCTGGAACGGGGAAGGCGGAGCTCAAGCAGCTCGTCCGGCGTTGAGCTTCATCGGGAAACGATGGGGCTGCTGCGGTGGGCGTCGACTGAAGAAAATGGGAGAGAAACCTGGTGCGGCCGATCGAGAGTGAGAGCAAGAAAAATGGAGTGAAGCCTGATCCGCGATGGCTTGGTGAAGGGGATTTAATAATGGGCCGAGGTATTGGGCTAGGGAAGGCAGATTAATGGGCCGGAATAATGGGCTAGGAGATTATCTTTGGGCCGGATTAACATATAAGTTTAAGCGGGTAGAAATATAATACATAAAACATAATATACAGTCCTTTATATGGCGCGAGTAAAAGTATTAGGCCCAGATTTCGCATATACTCAAATTCGGAAATTCAAGAATTAAATGCTCAAATTCTATTTACCGGGTTTGAAAATGCTAATCTTCAATACTTAACATTTTGATGTCACGACGATAATTAAAATATTTAAATAATAAATCGAGCGATTAAAATAACTTAAACAAACTTGACGAATAATTAAAAGTCATTCAAATAACTACACAAGCGGAAATAAAAACCTTTAAAATGGTTTGGAAAGTTAAAAAGGATTTAAATAAATAGGCTAGATATTTAAAATAATTTAAAGCGACTAACCGCTAAACTTAATTTTTTTAAAATAAATAAATTGGACAATCAAAGTAATTAAATAAATAGTTTTAATAGTTAAAATCATTTAAATAACTATCCACTAAGCTCAAGTAATTTTAAATAAGTAAACAGAATAGTTAAAATTATTTAAATAAATAAACTATATAATTAACATCATTTAAATAAGCAGGCTTAAACCTTTAAAAATCCTTAAAAAAAATAAGTAGTATTATAAAATAATTTAGAACAATTAAATTGCACAAGAAGAATTATTTGGATAATTAATTAATATTTTATCAGCACATAATTCCAATATGAAATATAATTGAAATAAGGAATATAAATAATATAAACTTAAAAATAATAATCTTAATGTTTATTAAATTAAATGCATGAGATTTAATAGATTAGATTTTTGGTGCTACAAAAATAATTATTCAACACTAATTTTATTTTGAGTTCTACTAGACTCAATAGTGTTTAATTAATCCAACACTTGAATTAATTTAATTATTTAAACTTCACAAAGTCTACTAGTGGAAATTAATTCAACACTTGAATTAATTAATTAAGTTCAAAATAATAGTTTTGAAAATCATCATTTTCAAAAACTAATTATTTATTCAAGTCAACTTTTAATCTTGGAACACATTCACAAATTAAAAGTTACTTTCCCATTTAATCTCCATTAGAAGTCAAACTTCTAATTTATTTTACTTATAAACTCCTTTATAAATTGTTCAACACAATCAACTAATTTTAATCTCAATGGGATCTAGAAAGCTAGTACTTGTGTGACCCTCAATGGTTCATTGATATAACTAGCAGTGGGTTCACATCTCCATGTGATTCGGGATCAACAAGTCCCTTATGTGAGCATACCTTATATAGCTCTATTCTTATTAATCAACCCTTTGATAATAAGAACGTTAGAAAACTCAAGTCTGATAGTACCCAACCAGTCATGTTAAACATCTAGCAACATCGCTTACATGACTCCCTAGATATCAAATGATAGTGCCTGCAAGAACCAATCAATTATGGTTAACGTACAGTACGGTCCCTTCAACTCATATATCCCGATCGATTCGACAACCATTGGTATATCGAGATTTGTCAATGAATCGATAACTATGTGTCATGCCGTAGTTGCATCGAAGGTGTAATTCCAGAAACCACTTTCTTAATTACCACCTACTCTGACCAGAGATTTCAAGCTACATATGCATGAGAACACATAGGATATCCATACCCATAGGTAAGAGATGAATCCCCAACTACAATGCATCGACTCCTATATGTTTCGTAACAACACCCAACATTGCCACCTGATGACCCTAGATGAGTCGGTAAACAAGTCAAAGTGAAGCATTAGCATATAGAGTCTTAATGTTGTCTAGGGTCATAAGGACTAATGGTGTACAACCATAAACTAGGACTATTCCACTCGATAAGTAAGAACCACTTGGAAAATCCTTTAGGGAGGGTTGTTCAGTGCACTCTACAAGGAGCACCTATTTGCATGCTTGGACATCTCCATGTCCCCTACCAATGAAACATGGTACTCACATCGCATATACTAGTCTCAAGCTCGAGCGGCCTTTATCCTTATTTATGGCGGCTGAATCGACTAGGAACAGTTTAGAATATACAGTATTCCAAATATGAGTTTCATGATAGTCATCACATGACCATCTCATATTCTTTCTACTATTTGTATAATCAAGGGCTTTATTTATGTAGCTAGCATGGGTATATAGATAAAGATGTGCCAAATTAAATAATTCAAATATTATTAAAATAAAAATTATCATACAAGAGTTCTTTCAAGGACCATCGACCAACATATTGTCTAGACGGGCACCTACTCTAACAATCTCCCACTTGCACTAGAGCCAACTACCCATATTTTTCAAACCCATTAATTCGCGATGCTTTTCGAACAATGGTCCTGGTAAAGGCTTAGTTAGTCGAGCAACAACATTATCTACGGAGGCGACTCTGTCTTAACAAGACCTCTCCTCTTTCCACAATCTCTCAGATGATGTGGTATTTTCTCAGTATACGTTTGGATTTTTGATGAGACCTGGAGCAACTCCATTAGGAACAACGTCCAACTCTTGGACGAAATTCCTCATCCAAACACTCTCCTTTTGCTGCATCTAATGCAGCAATGTATTTGGTCTCAGTGGTGGAATCCGCATTGTTGTCTTTCTTGGAACTCTTCCAACAGATAGCAACACCATTGAGCATGAATACAAAACCAGATGTTGACTTTAATTCATTGATATCGCTTTGGAAGCTAGAGTCGGTATAGCCTTCCAATATTATTTCTCCACCCCATAGACCAAGAGCACATTCTTAGTCTTTCGTGGGTTCTATTGATATCTACTTGAAACACTCAGTGCAATTGCAATGCCAAGATGTGTAGATATCATCGCATACATGATATTACCAATAGCATATGCGTGTCATCTTCACTATCTCTGCATCAGTATTGGGAGACGTGGACTTGGATAGTGACACGCCATGACACATTGGTAGATGTCCTCTCCTGGACTCTTCCATTGAGAACTTCTTCACGATGGTATCAATGTATGTAGACTGGGTGAGACCAAACAATCTTTTGATCTATCCCGATAGATTTGTATTCCCAATACAAAAGATGCTTCACCCAAGTCCTTCATTGAGAACTTACTCGATAGCCATACTTTAGTTTATTGCAACATTTCTACATCATTCTCAATGAGTAGAATGTCATCAACATAAAGTACCAGGAATGTCACGGCACTCCCACTGACCTTCTTATATACACATGATTCCTCAGGATTCTTAATAAAACCAAACTCTTTGATTGTACCATCAAATCTGAGGTTCCAACTCCTAGATGCTTGTTTTAGACCATAAATAGATCTCTGAAGTTTGCATACTTTATGCTCACTTCTGATAGATATGAACCTTTTAGGCTGAGACATGTAAATCTCTTCCTTAATATCCCCATTAAGAAAAGATGTCTTCACATCCATCTGCCATATTTCATAGTCATACCATGCAGCTATGGCAAGCATTATCCTTATAGACTTGAACATTACGACTGAAGAAAAAGTTTTCTCAAAGTCAACTCCTTGCCTTTGAGTATACCCTTTGGCTACCAATATCGCCTTGAAGGTCACCACCTTCCCATTTGTTCCAAGTTTCCTCTTGTAAATCCATTTACACCTTATAGGAAAAATTCCCTCAGGTGGATCCACAAGATTCCACACTTGGTTCGAATGCATGGAATTCATCTCTGATTCCATAGCTTCAAGCCACTTGGATGAATCGGCATCAGATAACGCTTCCTTGAAGGTCCTTGGATCACATCCATGGTCAAACTCATCTTGGCCCTCTTCAAGAAGCAGACCATACCTCATAGGTGGTCTCAAGATCCTCTCGGATCTTTTAGGAACTTGTATCTTCTCTCTTGGCCGTTTGGTTATGGGCTCTACAATCGTGGGTGTTTCTCGAACTTCTTCAAGTTCTATCATCTCCCATTTTCTATCCAATAGAAATTCTTCTCCAAGAAGATTGCATTCCTAGAAACAAACACCTTTGTTTCTTTTGGATGATAGAAATAATATCCAATCGAATTTCTTGGATATCCAACGAAGTAGCATAAAATGGATCGAGCATCCAATTTATCTCCCACTGTCTGCTTCACATAAGCAGGGCACCCCCGTATTCTAAGATAAGAATACTTAGGAGGCTTTTCCATCCATATCTCATATGGTGTCTTATCAACTGTCTTTGAATAGATATTTTTCAACAACAGTGCCGCTGTTTCAAGTGCATATCCCCAAAAGGATGGCGGAAACTCCGTCAACCCCATCATAGACCGAAACATGTCCATCAAAGTTCGGTTACGACGTTCTGAAACACCATGCAACTGAGGTGTAGCAGGAGGAGTCCACTGCGAGAGAATCCCATTCTCCCTAAGATACTCTTGGAATTCAGCACTCAAGTACTCACCACCTCGATCCGATCAAAGTGTCTTGATGCTTTGTCCCAATTGTTTCTCTACTTCATTTCTGAATTCTTTGAACCTTTCAAAAGCTTCAGATTTGTATTTCATCAAATACACGTACCCATACCTAGAGAAGTCATCGGTAAAGGTGATGAAGTAGGAATGTCCGTGCTTAGTGGTGTTGCTAAGTAGACCACACACATCTGTATGGATCAAATCCAACAGTCCATTGGCTTGCTCCACATGGCCCTTAAAGAGAATTTTGATCATCTTTTCTTTTAGACAGGGTTCACAAGTAGTAAGAGAATTAATATCAGACATATCAAACATGTCTTCTCCCACTAGCTTGTTCATCCTTCTTAAAAATATATGACCTAATCGAGCATGCCACAAGTGTGCAGGGTTCAGAGTATCTTGTTTTCTTTTGGATGTTGTTGATATCTCTTGGACATTATACATTGGAATATCTTTTAATTTTAAATAATAGAGATCGTTTTCCAATTATCCTATACCAATTAAACATTCATTCTTGTAAATATTGCAAACACCTTTGCCAAATAAACAAGAATATCCATCTTTATCAAGCATAGAAATGAAAACAATGTTTTTCACCAAATCTGGTACAAACAAAACATCTCTCAAAATTAATTTAAAATCATTGTCCAACAATAAGTGAACATCTCCAATAGCTTTTGGCATCAACTCTTGCTCCATTGCCCATCCCCTCAAGAAGGTCCCACCTTCCCCGAGTCTCCTACTTCTTGCCATCAACTGCAAATCATTATAGAGATGTGAGCCACAACAGGTATCCAATACCCAAGAAGAAGAGTTAATTGAATTGTTCACTTCAATGTAGAACGTATCCTTTCCATAACCATTCTGGTCAAGATATTCCTTGCAATTATGCATGCAATGTCCATGCCTAAGTGGACGTGTTTGCTCACCAAAGAGCTCTTTGAGATGCAAATGAATGTCAGCAACATTCTTGGCATCCTCAAAACGCCTCTGCAGCTTATCAGACATAGAAGCCTGCATATAACACTTGGCTTTCAAGTCATGGTGACACCAATCCTTGTAAGCCTGCTGCTCCACATGACTGCATCTAGTTGGAGCCTCAACAGGGGGCGACTTCTCAAGTGTATATGATATTATTTCTGAATTCAAGACTATTTCCATATTTCTTAGCCAATTGAGGTAATTCGGACCGGTCAATATATGTTTGTCAAGTATTGCAGATAACGAATTACGAATTGATGACATGTCAAAAGTTTTGTACTGAAAATAATAACAGATAAATGTTACCGACTATTTTAAAATATTTAATAAGATATAAAGTATGGACTTTAACTTTTTAAATTTTTACTCCCACTGTTTTGACATTTTCACTTCCCTCTAGTGAAAATGAAAAACTCATTTCCTCAGTAGGTACGTAAGGTCCAATTAGCCAATCATGATCCCGAATAATATCAGCCAATCACAATTCCTAAAAGGTAGTTTCCAATTGCATCTCCATGCAACCCTTACGTAAACTTTTGTCTCACACTTGATTAGGACTCAATAATATGACGTGGTTCATCTTTACGTGTCAAGCCTTACCCATCGATATTGAACCTTAATGGACGATCGCCATGAGTTCCCCCAATAATATGAACCGAATTAATGGGAGTTCTACGTAGTTCATATCATCATGTCAATGGATGTCACAGCTTTCCGGCATCCAAACCTCCTCAATAATATGATCCGAGCATTGAATACGGGTAGCGTTCATCATGCACTCATTGTCGATGGAAGATATGAAAATTATAAACAAATTTATAATTCCCCTTTTCGGGCTTGATATAAATTTTGAATCTAATTCAAAATGAGGGTTTTTAATTTTGAAATGGTCTCATAATTTATTTTAAAACTCGCCATGATTGATCGTATGTTTGCCGGATTCATGCAAATTTTTACTCATTATTTAGAATATATCATGCATATATTATAAACATTAAATTAACAAGGATGATAAATCGTTTCAATACTATTTGGCCCGTGTGAGCCAAACACAGGCCTAGGTACAATCCTAGGAAATGCACGGGATGCAAATGCAACAATTACATATGCTTCCAATATTTACATGTCTTGGATCTTCATAATTCATCATGGCCCACCATCTTCCAATCTTGATCTTCCACTATCAAATATTTTACATTAAAATATCCATGGCAAATAGGGATACATCTCATGGGGTGGGAACGGGCTATAAACCAAGCCCACTTTAAATTTGATAATTATTACAACTCATTCAACACAAAATATCCTAGCATACACCTAGCAAATTGGGCTTGAGCTTTGATCATCTTTCATGCATAATATCACATATGATACACCATCAATTAATTATCACAATAATCAATTGATCAAATATTATGTATCTTGGTCCAATCACTAGCCGCCACAATTATAAATTAAATTAACAAAATAAACAAACACCTTTGTTTACTTTCCAATTAATTTATTTATAACCGAATTTCTTGTAAATCACCATTTACTATAAAATCAAAGTCGCACTTTAATTATTTATTTCATGAGAAAATACATACTTTATAAAATTTAATTTTTCACAAAAATCAACTATTATAATTTTAACAACTTAGGGCCCTTAACACTTGGATATCCCAAAACACTTTTGGAAACCCCAGTCGTCAAAGTCGTTTCCAGAGCTCCGTCACCGGATTTCGGCCATCCATTTTTTTTTAATAAAACGGGCAGCCCGTAGGCTACCCTAACCGCCCCTCGGTTGATGGAAATGATTTTCTCATGCGATTAGAAATTGACCTTAACATAATATTCAACAAATGCTACATAATAAAGAGCAACCTAGGCTTTGATACCACTGTTGGGGATCGGTTACCTCGTGCCCGAAAATGCAACAGAAGTTTAAAATTTTATCAAAAGAAAACCAAGCACTTGTGTAGCATTCAAATCATCAAACATTCATAGGGTGTTTAAGAAGATTTTACCTATCAATATCAAAATATTGATTTATGGCTCCAACCAAGCTGTGAACAACTTAGATCTTGAAATAGTAGACACTATCTACAAGCTTCCAAGAGCACACCTTGCTCAAATGGATTCAAGCCTTCAAGAATACACCTTCTTCGAAATAGCTCCTCCTTAGAATTAGGTCCACGACTAGTCGAACTAGATCCACTCTAAATATGAACTAGAATATTTAGAGCATTTTTCATTGAGATGTTTCTTGCTTTTTCTCCCAAAAATCAAAAGACAAGGATTGTGTACTTGAAATGCTCGGCCATCTTGTGTTTTTTAGTGGAAGAATATATATATAATATAATTAACATGATCAAAGATGATTGATACAATTAAATCATTCATGAAAAAATGAAAGACATGCATGAAAAATTGTGTCCAATCTTTTAACCCTTCATATTCCCTCACAAATATAATATATAAATATATATATATGTCAAACATATATATATGTCAAACATATATATATATATATATATATATATATATATATATATATATATATATATATAGCCCTTGAACTTAATATTTAATTAGTTATTAAACTCAAACCCATTTAAGTTTAATCAATTAATTAAATCCAACTTGAACTCATTCAAGCCCACTAGTAAAATAATTATTCAACACTAATTTTATTTTGAGTTCTACTAGAGTCAATAGTGTTTAATTAATCCAACACTTGAATTAATTTAATTATTTAAACTTCACAAAGTCTACTAGTGAAAATTAATTCAAAACTTGAATTAATTAATTAAGTTCAAAATAATAGTTTTGAAAATTATCATTTTCAAAAACTAATTATTTATTCAAGTCAACTTTTAATCTTGGAACACATTCACAAATTAAAAGTTACTTTCCCATTTAATCTCCATTAGAAATCAAACTTCTAATTTATTTTATTTATAAGCTCCTTTATAAATTGTTCAACACATTGAACTAATTTTAATTTCAATGGGATCTAGAAAGCTAGTACTTGTGTGACCCTCAATGGTTCATTGATACAACTAGCAGTGGGTTCACATCTCCATGTGATTCGGGATCAACAAGTCCCTTATGTGAGCATACCCTATATAGCTCAATTCTTATTAATCAACCCTTTGATAATAAGAACATCAGAAAACTCAAGTCTGATAGTACCCAACCAGTCATGTTAAACGTCTAGCAACATCTCTTACATGACTCCCTAGGTATCAAATGATAGTGCCTGCAAGAACCAATCAATTATGGTTAACGTACAGTACGGTCCCTTCAACTCATATATCCCGATCGATTCGACAACCATTGGTATATCGAGAGTTGTCAATGAATAGATAACTATGTGTCATGGCATAGTTGCATCGAAGTTGTAATTCCAGAAACCACTTTCTTAATTACCACCTACTCTGATCAGAGATTTCAAGCATCACTGTGAGAATCAGGAATAACATTTAAAAGAACAATAGGGGTGTAATCATCAATATTTTTTTATCTCCAGTTTGCTTAATGTCTTGAACTAATTTGGTAAACACATCAAGGTTTTCATCAATGTCCTTGTTTAAATCAAGTTTGAACTGAAAAAATTTCTCAACCAAGAACAATTTACTGGGCAACGAAGTTTCAGTATAAAGTTTTTCTAATTTTTTTCAAAGTTCCTTAACTAATTTTAGTTTACCAACTTTTCTTAACACAGAGTCAGATAATTTAAGAATTATAGAAGAATAAGCAAACTCATCCATTTCAGCCTTTTATGAAGATTTTCATTAGCAAAATATGATAAGTCTATAGCTTTGAAAACTTTTGTTGTACCAAAATACCTTTAATTTTCTGCTTCCATATTGAAAAATCTGTTTTACCATTAAAAAGTTCGAGATTATATCCAATCATAGACATTTTTTCACACAGAAAAAATAGAAAAACAAAACCAGCAGATTACACAGCAAATTACACCAAGAAACTAGTAAATCACACAATATATATTCAAAGAGAACACAACGGTAACAACTATTAGCCACGGAGATGGAAACACAACAGTAACCAATAAGAACATAAAACCTAGGGTTCTACCAGCATCAAATCCCAACACGTAAATCCGCGGCAAGCGGTTTCGTTACTAAAGCAGTAAAAGGAGGTTCCAGCCAATATACCAGAGCGAAACCCTAAGTAGGAGTTTCAGATCCCGACAAACCGAAGGCAACGACACGGCAGACAGCTGCAACCAATGGCTCTGATACCACTGTTAGGTATCCTCTGTCCATGTCCTTGTAGCCATCAGCTCCTACGTTCAACCTGCAGAACACAAGAAACAAAACAATCAAGCAAGTAACGTGAAATATCAGAAACTCGGGGCTTAGATGAACTGAGGTTTTGGCCTCTATGAAACCACAACGAACCACGACGAAGACCACAAAGGTTTCCCACGCCTAATACATGCTCACTGCCCTAAACACCCCAGTAGAAAGACCCCTCTAGAAAGAGGCTGATCGAGAAAGGAACACACCGAATAACACAAAGCAAAGAGAAAGGCAAAGACACTAAAAAGGAAGCACACCAAGTAGCTTTCAATCTCTCGCTCTCAATCAAGATCTTTTCTCTCTCTCAACTTGTGCGGCCGCCTCTCTTTTACACACAGCAATGGAAAGACACACACTACAACAACTTAGGACAAGAGAGGGGTATATCAAAAAGAACTTGGTAGTGGGAAAAGAAAAATAAAAAATTAGTTGGGTCAAAGCCCAACAATAAGAACCCTAAATCTATACAAAATATATATATATATATATATATATATATATATATATATATATATATATATAAAACTAGAATATCATAGTAAATTCAGAAACAAATTAATCTCAAAAATCATTTATCTTGAGAAAATTTTAGTTTTTTGAGAAGAGTTTAGCGAGATTGCAGCTGAGACCTATGGAGGCTTTTGAATCGGGATCTTAATTAATTGGGTTAGGGCTTTTGAAATGACTTTGATCGGGTGTTTATTTTTATGAGTTGACTTGTCTCATAGATCGGTTTTATATGAGACCTACACATTTTTTTATAATCTGATTAATTAAAAATATAAAAGAAGAATGATTATTTCCATAACCATATTATACTTTTATAATCATTGTGATTAATTAAAAATTCAGAGAAGATAGAGGATCATTTTTTTAAAAAATAATAATTTCTTTAACAAAAATAAATGGAAATAAATCAGAACTGCAGAAATTAAGTTAAATTAAATGTAACAATTAGTTTTTATATATGATTTTTCAATTTTGTTTAATGAGTTTAAAAATATAAATTTAATTATAATTTTTTGAATAAATAATTTAAAAAGAAAATGAAAATCTGAGATTCAATTCCCACTAAACCTCAGGAATGGAAGCTCTTCGGAACCTCAGTATCGGACTCTACGGCCACCGCCTCCTCCCGCCGCCGCCAAAATTTTCCGGTAGAAAACCCCACATCAAACTCCACGCTGCCGTCACTGGAGGACCCACCACCAGCAAATGGGCTGATCGCCTGCTTGCAGATTTCCAGTTCCTTCCTTCCACCGCCACGGCTACTTCGGACCCTCCCGACACCACTACACCCCCGTCCTTCCCTTCCCTCCCGGAGCGCCATGTGTCCATGCCTCTCGACTTCTACCGTATCCTCGGTGCCGAGTCTCATTTCCTCGGGGATGGGATTCGGAGGGCGTACGACGCCAGGGTTTCGAAGCCTCCGCAGTATGGGTACAGCGACGATGCTTTGATTAGCCGCCGGCAGATTCTTCAAGCCGCTTGTGAGACGCTGGCTAACCCTAGCTCGCGACGCGAATATAACCAGAGCCTTGCGGAGGATGAATTTGATAATATTCTGACCCAAGTTCCCTGGGATAAGGTTTTTTTTTTTTTTTTTTTTTTTTTTTTTTCTATTTAGTTTTGCTTTCACATTGTTGCTATTCGAGAAAGTATCACCACTTAAAGCAGATGGGAAATTTATGGAGTGAAGATGGTTTGAATTGGCAATTCTTTCTTTCTCCCAATGAATTTTGTAGAATGGTAAGCAGTGAGAGACCTTCCAAATATGAGAATAGTTTCGAAGCTGAAAATGGTACTTAAGAAAAAGGAGGAATAACTCTGTTAAGATGGTTGTGCAAATATTTTTGTTGTGATGAAAATTTGGGTTTTGGTAGAAGAGTTTATTTTTAAGGTTTTAAGTCTGCTGTGTTATAGGTTCCCGGGGCATTAAGTGTATTGCAAGAATCTGGGGAGGCAGAGTTAGTGCTTCAGATTGGAGAGAGCTTGCTGAAAGAGAGGCTGCCCAAATCATTCAAACAAGATGTGGTTCTGTCCATGGCACTTGCTTTTGTCGATTTATCTCGGAATGCTATGGAACTTTCACCTCCAGATTTCATTAGAGGTGGTGAGGTACTTGAGATGGCTCTCAAGTTGTTGCAGGTTAGAGTTTTGATCATACATTAATGGTGGTTGTATTTGTTTCCTTCTTGGATTGAATTATAAATGACGTTGCCTGTTTATCTTGCTAGCTTACATGACAGATTTGTTTTGCATATTGTTTGGGAGATATCAATGATGTGCATCATTATAGTTGATTAAGAAATTACAGAACATGGAGACTTCGGTATCAATCAAATCAGATCCATGACCTTCATGTCTTTTTTGTTTTGTTATTCTTTTTTTCCATTGGCCAAGACAATTTACTCCCAAGTAAATGATGAAGTAGAAGTGTGATCATACTAAATTTGTTTGTGCGAGTGTTGTTCCTATATAATATTAGGTCACATGTGAGTGCCAAAATGAAAGGACGATCATAGCTTGCATTGGTACTAGCACTGCATCTACATCTTTCTTAGAACACGTACCAAACTCCAAAATTAGGTTAGAATTTATGTTTATGAGAGGAGAAAATGGGATGGTTTATTTCTGTATTATTATTTTTAATTTCATATTTTCATTCAACAGTGTTTAGCTTTTTTCAGAAAAAATTGGAGTGCGAGGAGTTGCGGGTGTGAGAATTTATGTTGTTTGTTGAAAGATATGTTAATTTGTGTTGTAGGAAGAAGGTGCAAGCAACCTTGCTCCAGATTTACAAGCACAGATTGATGAAACCCTGGAAGAGATCAACCCACGCTGTGTTCTTGAGCTCCTATCTTTACCTCTCGGTGATGAGCACCGATCAAAAAGGGGAGAAGGTCTTCAAGGTGTGCGAAATATATTGTGGTCTGTTGGAGGAGGCGGCGCAGCTGCTATTGCTGGAGGATTTACGCGTGAAGATTTCATGAACGAAGCTTTTCTGCGCATGACAGCCGCAGAGCAGGTAAATTTGAATTTAATTGATTGTATTTTATGTCTGAAGTATCACTGTGATCTCGTGGATATGAAAATTTTTATTATTTTTTGAAGGCTGATCTCTTTGTTGCTACACCAAGTAATATACCTGCAGAAAGTTTTGAGTTCTACGGAGTGGCACTTGCCCTTGTATCTGAAGCCTTCATAAATAAAAAACCTCATCATATCCAAGATGCTGACAATCTTTTTCAGCAACTTCAGCAAACCACTGTGGGTGTCCCTTCATCTGTTTATGGCTTTCGAGAAAATCGAGAAATAGACTTCGCTCTTGAAAGGGGGCTTTGTTCACTTCTTGTTGGTGAGGTTGATGATTGCCGCACTTGGCTGGGTTTGGATAATGAAGACTCGCCATATAGAGATCCATCCATTGTTAATTTTGTCTTCGATCATTCCAAGGATGACAATGAAAGTGATGTCCTTCCTGGACTCTGCAAACTGTTAGAGACATGGTTGATGGAGGTAGTGTTCCCAAGATTTAGGGAGACCCAAGATGTCAGGTTCAAGCTTGGGGACTATTACGATGATCCTACTGTTCTGAGATATTTAGAAAGGCTAGAAGGTGTGGGTCGTTCACCTTTGGCTGTTGCTGCTGCTATAGTTACGATTGGAGCTGGGGCCACTGCTGTGCTCGACAATGTGAAGGTTAGTGCAATTCAGGCACTTCAGAAAGTGTTCCCTCTTGGATCTGGGGAGAAAACTGCTGGACGTTATTGGGAGAAGCAAATAAGCAATTATGATTTAGCAGATGCGACCCAGGAAACTGGAGTTGATCAAGATGATTCCTACACAGTTGGAGCTACTGGGAGTGGTATTTCTGCTGATATGGAACAGCTAGAAAATATTACTGACAAGATAAAAGACACAACCATAAAGATCATGTGTGCTGGTGCAGCAGTTGGTTTGCTTACATTGTTGGGGTTGAAGCTCCTCTCATATAGAAGTGACACTTCTAATCCACGGAAAGATGTTGGCGCTGCAATGGCTTCTGATGTCATCAATGTGGGTATGATTTATCAGTTATTTTATTTTACTTTGGTGGTTCATTAAGACCAAAATTCTTCTCCGCGAGCTTGAACTATCATTTCTGTCTCTTAATCTCATTTTTACCGTGCTGGAAGCAAGTGAAAGTAAAGCCTTGCTCATTTGCATCAAAGATTCGTTTTTTTAAGCATGACTTCTTTTCCTCTCATCTTTTGTTCTCTGCCTTTGCTTCCATTCCAACAAACGCATCCATCATTTTACTTTCAGGGAATCCAGTAGTTGATTCTGATGAAATACCTCGAATGGATGCAAGATTTGCGGAGAGTCTTGTTCGCAAATGGCAAAGTATCAAATCCCTAGCTCTTGGACCAGATCACAATTTTGGAAAATTGACAGAGGTGAGAATCCAACTGCTTCAGTTTTTATATGAATGCCGGTTTACAGTCCTTCCCCCGAATATCTTAGCGGCTCTTCCTTTATACACTTTTTTTCATCAAATGGAGAACAATCTTTGTACTTGCAGGTACTGGATGGCCAAATGCTAATTATCTGGACAGACAGAGCCACAGAAATTGCGCAACACGGCTGGTTCTGGAACTACAGACTTTTGAACCTGAACATCGATAGTGTGACTGTGTCAGTCGATGGCAAGCGTGCGACTGTGGAGGCTACTCTCGAGGAGTCGGCACAACTGACTGACGATGCTCATCCTGAACACAACGATTCCTACAGTACCACCTACACGACACGGTATGAGCTATCAGGTTCGAAATCAGGTTGGAAAATCGTAGGAGGAGGTGTTCTCAAGTCATGATTCCGACGGTAAATAACGACTCGAGTGTAAATGCGATCGTATTAGTTTTCTGCATTTGTTTGGTATTTTACTATTATTTTTCCTAATAAAATTAAAATAAAATTTGCCTTTGTATATTAGTCACAAAAACTATTGTATGATCGTCATGAGCTAATATGGTGAGACGGATCTGGTACTTGACCGGGCCATGATATGTTTTAAATGAAAGTATTGTTTTTCACTCTTTATATATGAATGAATCGGATCACTTTGTTTTACGAATATAAATCCGTGAGATCGTATTACAAACTAATTCCATGCATTTAACAAAAGATTTAACCTCTTGTTTGCCTCGAATACTTTTTGGCATTCTGCATTTACCCTCTCATTCTCAGTTTTTAACTTACTAACTTCTGCTTTTATAACTTCACAGCTGCTTTGCTACATACAGCTGAGTTTACTGCTTTGTTCCTTTATGCTTCTGTTTTTAGTCTTAACTTTCTCGAATGATTGTGAAAGTTTTTGGTACTCTTTAACCATGTCATGCAAAACATCAACTAAAATATAACATCCCAAACTCTATTGGAGCCTTACTCAAACATGCATATTTAAAATTTTGTGAAAATTAAAAATTTTGCGGAAGCAACAACTTATTTATTAAATAAGAGTATTAAAAAGTGCACAAAATAATGAAATAAACATTTATAAAAACTGTCAAACATTGCCAGCAAATAAAAATCAAAACTTGTTTTCCCTTCATCAACATAAAATTTTGTTTGATCATCTCTCATACGTAAGCCTCGCACTCGTGCATTGTCCGCTGGACCGACCCCCGGCTCCTCTTCATGTCCATCAACAATGTCATCGAGGAAGGCATCTATATGCTCGTTACCTGCACCATTCAAGTATAGTGAGTCTAAAAACTCAGCAAGAATAATGCATAAAAAGGATTTTACTAAAACTTTAAATGGGAAAAAACATTTCATGCAAAACTTAACATGAACGCATCTTGATGTAACCATAACATAAAACATTTGGGGGTGATGAAGTATGTGTATTGTGATAACCGTCATAATGAGTCATTCATAGTTTTCTGTTGTACAACAAGCATATGACATTACTCCCTTAACTTTCATTATTTGGATAGCCGCTCCGGAGCTCATCCCGAAGTGCATACCCCATGTAATCACCACAAAACGCATAAATCATCAAAATATTTTTCATGTATCGTATCATTCATCGTCACACATCTCGTAACTTCTTAAAATCATGCTCTTAAAACTTCTCGCGATGTTAACATGCTTAAAATACTTCAAAACATTTCATGAGGAATTATCTTTCATGAGAAAATCACATAAACATATAATACATAACTTAACCGATCCACGTGAGGCATTCCGTCCGTCCCGGACATCGAAAACTCGAAACCTTTTCATAAACATTATTAAAAATATTTAAAATACATTAAAATATCATAAAAATGATTTTTAGTACACAAAAACATTAAAAATGGGGTTGGAAATTCAAACCTGCTGCGCGGGGGCCCCAACATAGATCGAACCAACTGATCGGCTCTATTGTAGAATGTCTGAGTCTGTTGGCTCTGAGTAAGATTATGCTGAGGACACATCCTCAACATCTTTTTGAATTTGGTCCATGCTGTATGTAGAGACTCTCCCTCCTTTTTCTTGAATGAGATAATGTCAGAGAAGAGGTTTGCCATCTTCGTGGAATGGAAATACTTGTTCAAAAAAAGTTTGAACAAGGCCGGTCCAAGTAGTGATAGAACCCGCAGGCAGATCATCCAACAATTCCAAAGCTTCGCCTTGTAGAGTGAATGAAAATAACCGCAGTCGCACTGCATCAGATGTTACCCCATTAAACTTGAAAGTGTCACATATAGATAGAAAACACTTCAGATGAGCGTAGGGGTCTTCCACAGATGTGCCCCCGAAACGAGCTTGCAGCTGAATCATCTATATGATAGAAGACTTCAATTCAAAAGTGTTCGCCTCAATAGCAGGGCGAACTATGCTAGATTCATAGCCTTCCACCGGTGGACGAATAAGATCAAGAACAGTTCTGTTATCCTCCATCTCTTGTTCTGGTTCAGATTCTGACTCAAGCTCTAGATTTATAATTCTCCTTGCTTTCCGAATCCTTCAGAGCGTGCGTTCGATCTCTAAATCAAGCGGTAAGAGATCCTTATACAATCGAATGATACGCATGCACAACAGTAAGTACCTGAAAAACACAAAGACAAGAGATAAAAATTTCAGAATTTAATAGAACTAATAAAGCAAAATAAAGTCTAATCTCAAGTAAAATAACAATTCTGATATCACAAATAGTCCCCGGCAACGGCGTCAAAAACTTGACCGCTTAAAAATAATTACTAGCAAGAGCACTAGGTCAAGTAATAGTAAAGTGAACAGTGAGTAATAGTAAAGTGGACAGCGAGTCCAGATGTCGAACCCACAGAGACTGATATATGTAATTACCAAATTATAATTAACTTAATCTAGACTAATCAATAAAAGTAATTTCAGGATTTTTTTACTAACAAATAAAATTGTAAATAAAAGCAATTCAAATAAACCGCAATAAGAATTTTTAAGTTTAAATCAATGAACAAAAGATTCGATCAAAGACACACGTAGGTACCGAACAAATCATGAACAAGTAACCAATTTAGGACTCAGATTAAATCTTAAATTACGGTGAATTCTCCTAATTTGTTTAAAGTTATATTTCTAGAACAATTAAAACTATTTAAATATTGACGGATCAATCTTTAATAATTCAAATAAAATTCGAATGCATTAAGAATCGTGAAAACTCAATTTGCACCTAAAACCGCACAATGAAATTGAATACTATTTCTAGTCGATTTAACCTTGTGTTGATTAATGAAGTGATCAAAATCAATTCCTCCTCTATCGACTTGGAATCAATTAACATGAAATTAAACAATTGGCCAGATTATTCACAAGACAAATTTAAATCCAAAAATCAATAATCATAAAACCAAATATGAGAAATCCCAAACAAACATTCAAGTTTTATTCATAAATGTTCGAGCAAATACTAACACTTAAAAATCAGTCTAAATATCTCTCAATTCCTCTCGAAATTATCGCAATTGCACGAATGATAGGAGTGTTTGTGTTGTTTATTTTAATATCGTTTTGTTGTTGTTTTGAACTCATTTATATGTTGTAATTTAGCATTTTGTTCTTATTTGATTTATCATGTCTGCAAAACATACTCTCGGATTTATTGTGTAGTACGTCGCATTTTACTCGAAAAAAAGAGAAGTGTTGAAGAATGAAGATGAAGTGTTGGTGCCGAGAAATTGAAGAACAAAAGATGAAGCTATGCAACAAGACAAGGAAAAGAAGTTGAGCATCTGCACAAGAATGGAAAAGAAAGCCATGCGCTGAAGAAAGGTTGGAGCGCGATTGCGCTTGGATTGGGAAGAGAAAGATGTTTGCACTACTTCTTGTGCAAACGCACTAGTTGTTTGCACTAGTTGTTTGCGCTTAATTCTTATGGTTTGCACTTGGAGTATTGTTGTTTGCGCTTGATGGAGCGCAATCGCGCTTAAGGAATGCTCGTCTGCGCTGCTGTGGTTTGCGGATAGAAAATCGAAGAACAGAGTGTGCCGCTCGATCGGTAATCTTCTACCGATCGAACGGTCTGCGTGAAGAATGAAGACAGTAGGCGTCAAGATTTTAGCTCGCTCGATCGGTCAATCTTTACCGATCGAGCGAGATATCGGGCGCAGAAAAAAATAAATTTCGAAAATTTAAAACTCTTATTTTGCGGGCTTTATTTCGTGGGCTTTCAAAGCCATTTAAATAGGATCTTGAGATGCAAAAGAGGGGATTATGATCGTAAGAGGCAGAGAGGAGACGGCTACAGACATAGAGAAGAAACATCTGGCGGCTAGGTTTTATCTTTCTTGTTCTTAGTTTTAATTCATTTAGTTTTTGTACTTGGTTAAGGAAGACGAAACCCTTGATTTTATTCACTTTGTGAGATTTGATTTTTAATGTTTAATTCAATTTGAGTATCAAGAGTTGTTTTGATTTATTTCATGCTTGTGTGTTTGATTATTAGATTGATCACCTGATAATTCTTTTATACAATCTACTGCTAAATTAAAACTCAAATCCGTAATTGTTTGAACCATCTAATTTGTGATAAAACTATGATTAATATTTTCTACTGTTGAATTTGTTAAATCGTAGGAACAACAATTGACTAGGATAAATACATCCGCTGGTGCATGTGTTGTCTAGATTCATCAGTTTCACTCATATGAATGCTACCTTAGATTTAAATCTAGATCGCTGGTATTTGGGTTGATTTATTGGTAAGAGTTAAGTTAGAACGCTGGTGTCTAATTAACTAAGATTAAGGTGGAATATGAATTAGATTTTCAATGGTGAATATTCAATGAGAATTAACTATTTTTAGAGAATCGATGATCTAGTGAATGATTTCAAGGGTTTAGTCGACCGATACCAAGGCTTGTTTTTAATTGATTTCTCTAGTTTAATTTAATCTTGCATGTTAATTGATTTAAATTCCAAATCCCCATTTATTTATCTCTGGTATTTTTAAGAACACAAATAAATTTCACTTTTCTCGTGGGAACGATCCTTACTCACACTACTGCATATTTTGTTATCTGATTTGAGTTGGGTAATTTGGGCGTGATACGACTTAGCGCTACTAAATTTTGGCGCCGTTGCCGGGGAAGGCGTTTAATTTATTTGTGTTTTTGTTTTTGTTCTTATTATTATTATTATTATTATTATTATTATTATTATTATTATTATTATTATTATTATTATTATTATTATTATTATTATTCTTTCACAGTTCTTTTTTTGCAAGAATTTTTGTGGTGTAATACTTCGAGATGTCAAATCGACAAGTATTCACAAGTTTTATCCTGCAACACGGAGAGCCTTTCTACGCAGCATGGGAGAGATTCAAGGATTTAGCGACCATCTTTCGGTTTCATGATTTTTCTAACTGTTCTCCCCTTACATTTTTTCTTGATGGTTTGGATGCAGTGACAAGAAGATGGGTAATTGAAGGAGCTTTCGCAGCCGGTAGTTCATTATTTTGCCGAGATGATGATAGTTTGATGCATCTGTTGGATGATATGAAATAATTTGACTATTACCGGTATTGGGATCTTACACACCCGAATTTTACAGACCAACCATTTGAGCTTCAAAAGGAGGAGGGAAGTTGTTCTAAATTGGTCTTACATCCGCTAGAGGATATTATGAGCAAGCTTGTGGGATCAACTAAAGAAGCTATAAAAGATCTAAAAAATTCTAGATGTCACCTTGTGGAGTACATAGAGAATATCAAGAGATCAATCGTCCATGAACACCGAGAACAGGAAGTGAATCAAGAGACTCAAGCAGTGACCAATCCGATTTGGTTGGATGATGATGACTCTGAGAACCAAGATTGGGAGTGCAAATCAAATCATGCTGAAGATTTAGAGGCGTTTGACTTTTCTCTTCTTATTGAACCGCAATCTGAAGATGTTGTGGAAGAAATAGGGTATGATAGAAATATTTTGCCACTCGAGTTTGAGGATGATGAAATTCAAGAGTCTATCGGTTTGAGCTCATCGATAGTATTATTATACACACATCCCCAAAATCATTCTTTTCCATCAGTACCAGTTTCAAAAGATGTTGGCTTCTAAGAGCCCACCGAGACGTTCTCTTCCCATGTTTACCAGCCGCTATGGAGTGTTGCCGAGGTGACGAGCTTTAACTGTTTACATCTAGCCAAGCTTGAGGGCACATGGAACAAAGACCCATTTGTGGTGTCATATGACACTTGCTTTGGACGTCAGCCGCTCTTTGAGGAGTGCTTCTAAGGGTCAAGCTGAAGACTGAAAAAGAGGCGCTGACTGGGAGGCAAGCCAGTGTTATTTTCTTTTAGTTAGTTTTTATCTTTCATTTTGTTTTTGCGTTTTATTTTTTTTGTTTTCAGAAACCGAATGTCGCCACCTCCACAGTCAAAGTTTCAATATGAGTTTTCCGTGATGCTGTCAGACGTTGAAGAGGATAGTGCCAACACTTAAACCAGGGGAGTTTCGTTTTACATTTTTGCATTGCATTGTGTTTAGTTGTTTGTTTGTGTTTTGTGTTTTGATGCATTGAGGGCAATGATTCATTTAAGTGTGGGGAGGTGCATTCAATACATTCATTGCATTCATTGTATTTTGTTTGTTTCGTATGCATAAGTAGGATGATGATTGTTAGCCTATGATGATGGAAGTGAAAAAAATGAAATTTTTGAAAATTTTTACTCTTGATTGGATATGAGAAACCGTAGGTTGATTGTTGAATATTTTAAGCAAGCATGTTTAACTGGTGAAATGTAGTGATGTATTAGATACTGTGGATGTCTGTTGGACTATTGCACGACAATAGGTGTTTGTAGAACATGATAGTTCTTGAGTCTTGATGATTTCTTTGATATGAAATATACACTCTTGGGCGCACCTTTTGAATTTTTTTTTAAAGCATTGATGAAAAATTAGCTCCATCCGGGTTGCGAGCAAGATGTTTGAAATCCGATTTGTCTTGTTTGTGGCTAAGTATGCGGATAAAATGAGGTTAAACTTTTGAAATTTTTTTAAAATAACAATTCCATCCGGGCTTGGAATGTGAATGAAATTTTATTCACTATTTCATAGCTAAGTTTGCGGACCTAATGGGGTTGTAGTTCCATCCGGGCTATAGACAAGGGGATTGAAATTCGAATCCTATCTAGTTGTGGCTAAGTCTGCGGGTAGTTATTGGGACTTTTAAAATTTCGGGTGCAAAATCCGACGGTGCGTAATTTTATATCAAGAGAGTTGTGTTGTGTTGATAGATTGTTGAGAGGAGATTTCTTGATTGTGAGACTAACACTGAATTGTCTTAGGTCGGCAAACATTCTTGAAGCTTTGTCTTTTGAAGTTGCATGTAGCTGGGATAACATGTCACACACGCACGTTCGCATTCGACTGAAGGTGTATAATTGATAATCGAGAGTCGTTGTGAGTTTGGTTTTTGTGGAAAAACTTCTCTGAGGCTATGTTGTGTATGATTCATCCTTGCTTATGTTTTTGTTGGGTTTTCATTTTGCTTTTGCATGACTTGCTCTAGGGCGAGCAAACTTTAAGTATGTCGGTATTTGATAGGAGTGTTTATGTTGCTTATTTTAATATCGTTTTGTTGTTGTTTTGCATGCATTTATATGTTGTAATTTAACATTTTGTTCTTATTTTATTTATCATGTCTGCATAACATACTCCCGGATTTATTGTGTAGTACGTTGCATTTTACTGGAAAAAAAGAAGTGTTGAAGAATGAAGATGAAGTGTTGGTGCCGAGAAATTGAAGAACAAAAGATGAAGCTATGCAACAAGACAAGGAAAAGAAGTTGAGCATCTGCACAAGAATGAAAAAGAAAGCCATGCGCTGAAGAAAGGATGGAGCGCGATTGCGCTTGGATTGGCAAGAGAAAGATGTTGTCTGCACCACTTCTTGTGCAAATGCAATACCTGTTTGCACTAGTTGTTTGCGCTTAATTCTTATGGTTTGCACTTGGAGTATTGTTGTTTGCGCTTGAAGGATGCTCGTCTGCGCTGCTGTGGTTTGCGGACAGAAAATCGAAGAACAGAGTGTGCCGCTCGATCGGTAATCTTCTACCGATCGAGCGGGCTGCGTGAAGAATGAAAACAGTAGGGGTCAAGATTTTAGATCGCTCGATCGGTCAATATTTACCGATCGAGCGAGATATCGGGCGCAGAAAAAAATAAATTTCGGAAATTTAAAAATCTTATTTTGCGGGCTTTATTTCGTGGGCTTTCAAGGCCATTTAAATAGGATCTTGAGACGCAAAAGAGGGGATTATGATCGTAAGAGGCAGAGAGGAGATGGCTACAGACATAGAGAAGAAACATCTGGCGGCTAGGTTTTATCTTTCTTGTTCTTAGTTTTAATTCATTTAGTTTTTGTACTTGGTTAAGGAAGACGAAACCCTTGATTTTATTCACTTTGTGAGATTTTGATTTTTAATGCTTAATTCAATTTGAGTATCAAGAATTGTTCTGATTTCTTTCATGCTTGTGTGTTTGATTATTAGATTGATCACCTCATAATTCTTTTATACAATCTACTGCTAAATTAGAACTCAAATCCGTAATTGTTTGAACCATCTAGTTTGTGAAGCAACTATTATTAATATTTTCTGCTGTTGAATTTGTTAAATCGTAGGAACAACAATTGACTAGGCTAAATACATCCGCTGGTGCATGTGTTGTCTAGATTCATCAGTTTCACTCATATGAATGCTACATTAGATTTAAATCTAGATCGCTGGTATTTGGGTTGATTTATTGGTAAGGATTAATCTAGAACGCTAATGTCTAATTAACTAAGATTAAGGTGGAATAGGAATTAAATTTTCAATGGTGAATATTAAATGAGAATTAACTATTTTTAGAGAATCGATGATCGAGTGAATGATTTCAAGGGTTTAGTCGACCGATACCAAGGCTTGTTTTTAATTGATTTCTCTAGTTTAATTTAATCTTGCATGTTAATTGATTTAAATTTCAAATCCCCTTTTATTTATCTCCAGTATTTTTAAGAACACAAATAAATATCACTTTCTTCGTGGGAACGATCCATACTCACACTACTGCTTATTTTTTGTTATCTCATTTGAGTTGGGTAATTTGGGCGTGATACGCATTAGCGCTACCAACGAATCAAGTTATAGTAAAAGGTACTGAGTACGAGTATCGTCCTCAGGGACTATTTCAACAAAAAATCATTTATCTTATTTCTCTACCCAAAGTTACCAAATTTTGAGAGTGATTATAACTAAAATTATAAACTAACAAAATTGACTTAAATAACTGAAATTAAAATAGATGAAAATATTTTTGAAGAAAAATAAATAATGAATACATTTGTTGGAATTTCGGTTCACCTTCACCTAATTGAACTGGGCGATTGAAATTCACTTTTTTACACATATGTTTGACAAGAATTCCTGATATATTGACACTCTTTTTCAAATTATGCCAATCTATTCAAGTTAATGAAATAATCAAATATCTCTGATTATTTATCATTACCTATTGTCTTGCGCTCTTTGAATTCCCATATTTCAACCTGGTGGTCTATGGTTATCAACATGTACTAAATATCATATCTCTATGCATATTTTAAGTCCATGGATCATGTTACTCATTCCAATCATGAATTTATCTCTCGATAAGAATTCACAATATACGAAACTATGCTAAAATTAGCTACTCCTCAATATAGAATAATAAAACCATGACAAAATCAAATAATAATATAAAGTAAATTCGATTCGTCCAAAATATTCAATCACACAAAAGTGTTTCGGGGGTAGGATCCCCTAGATTCCAACAAATTATGTTTAGCTACTGAAAGTCATAATAAAAATCAATATAACAAAGTCTTAAACATAAAATCCCAAAGTTTGGAAGAGAAGAAAACTCAAAACAAGATTAAGAACGCATCTGATCTTCAGTAGCCACCGCCCTCTATCTTCTCCGTCTCCAACCCTTAAAAACGTCCAAAATTTATCTATTTATAGTACCCCAGAGTACTTTCCATGTAAAACACCCGCAGAATAAAAATTTCCAAATTCGCGAGAGCGCCCGCGCGTTAGGAATTGACGGATCGGGCGCGGGGTATTCTGCCTGCGAGAGCGCCCGCGCGTTTTATATTTTTCTCGAGGAAACGCTCAGGCTGCAAGATTTGACTGCCCAAGCGCACCCTTCTTTGCCCTTTTTCTTTTCTTTTTTAATTTCCGCGCTCGAGCTGCAAGATTTGACCGCCCGAGCACACCCTGGTTTTGGCAAAATATATGATTTTTCTTGTTTTCCTGCCAAATCAACCACAAATCAGGAGAGTTGACAATATGCATGGATAAATACTAAATGCAAATAAACTAATTTTAACACACACAAAATGAAGCGAAACTAATGCAAAACACACAGAAACCATGCAATAAAAACACGTAAAATTGACTCATGTCAACCTTCCCAAACTAACCTTTTGCTCGTTCTCGAGCAAAATAGGTGACAAACTAGAGTGCAAACACAAAAACACGAAAACATTGACACACAAAATTGAAAAACAACTGGATGAACTCAACTTTTCAAGCCTCAGAAAACCTCAGTACCTCAGAATCAAATTATCATATTCCTTTTAGAATTTCATGTGAACGTGAGTGTGTGAGTAGTGGCTCCCGTGTTATGCACTTTGATAAGACTCAGTTTACTTGGGCTGCTAGATCTAAATGACACATCCGAGTAAATCTATCTCTCCCATACCCGTTTTCTCATTTATGTCCACCTTTTCACCTCCTTTGGAGTTTAAGAAAACAAACACAAATGAATGATCCATAAATATTATTTTACGCACCACCGGATTTTACATCCGGTAAATTTTTAACCCCATATGGTCCGTAAACTTAGCTTAGATTAGGGATTAGGATTTCAATCCCTAATCAAGTCTGGATGGAGTTATAAAAAAAATATTTCATATCCAATTTAACCCACAAACTTAACTATAACTTTGATAGGATTCGAATTTCAATCCACTCGTCTATAGCCTAGATGAAATATTTTTGTAAAAATTTGATTTCTTTTTGCAAGAAATCAGTTTTTCATGCCCCATTCAATCCGCAAACTTAGCTTAGACTAGGGATTAGGATTTCAATCCCTAGATAATCCGGATGGAACATCACAAAAAGAAAAAGTTTTTACGAGTGCACTATGAATCATTCATTTAGTCCAAAATTATCAGTGCATTAGTAGAAATAACTGAAATTACCAAGTATGTAATCGATTTTGATAAACCTTTAGTGCCGTGCAATGATCTAGCCACTGAAACTTTGTCTTTCTTAGTGCACTTCACTAGTTGAACTATAGTGCAATGAAATATTCAAAATCAATCCAAAGGTTCATTATTACAAATAATTTCAAAAATTTTCATCCTACTAATCATCATTGGCTTTTATGAATTTATCCATCAACCACATGCATTAAACGACATATACTAACCACAGACAAAAGACATAATGCATGAATAGCATAAAAGACACCCTCCTCCCCAAACTTAAAACCTAGCAGTGTTCTCACGTCTAAACAGAGAATAACTAACTCCTAAAGGCAACACAAACACATAAAAATTTAAACAAGGAAAAACAAAGAAAGACATACGAAAATAAAATAACACAAACGGAAAAAATAAAACAGACACTCCCCTAACTAGTGGTCCTTGTCGTCTCCAGCGGGATCGTCAGGTAGATCACGCGCTGGTGCGGCATATTAGAAACGGAACAGAGGTGGATACGGTGGTGATGCTGGAAAGGCTGCGGGATCCAAACCGGCCTGGGACAACAAGCTTCGCAACATGGAATTCGTCGAGTCAAGATGGGCGAAGGTGACATTTTGGCATACATTTTGGTACTAAGCCCAAGCAGACAACTCAGTAATCATCTCAGTACCGGAGCGCCTACTTGGTGGAGGTGGTGCTGCGTCCCTCGAGGATTGGCCGGGGACCTGAACTCTCATATGTGCCCGATTGGAACTATATTTTTCTTACAGTCCTCTTAGTCTTCACAATGGAATCATCTACCGGCTGCATAGGTTGTAGCCATTCTTCATCTTCTCTGAAAAACACTCCAGCCTGAGCACAAAGTGCTGTGATAATGGACGGGAAGAACAGTGTGGAGACCTCGGGTGCAAATACTTAAAATAATCAATATGACATTTGGCGACGCAAAACGCGTCGCGGAAAGAAATTTATTTTTTTTTGGAGTGGAGGCGCGGGCGCGCCCTCAAGGCGCGCAGGCGTGCCTCTGTTGCGCAAAATTGTGCACCGGATGCGCGGGCGCGCCCCTGGGCTGTGCGGGCGCGCTGGGGCTTCAAAATTTTCTATTTTTCTCTTTTTTTATTGCTCCAAAGACCCGGAATAGTGACCTATCAAAGTCTAGATCACAATATACAATAAAGAGATGTCCGAAAATCATTCAAACGAGTATAAAATGCAACAAGTTTGAAAGCTCAAATATTCAACATGTTTTCAACATTTATTTAAAATCATTCGATTGCTAGACCCGAGCTCCACTTCTACTCTCAATTCAAATCTGTAAGGTCCTCTAAAGCTTGACCCCAAACCTCCTGTTTCAATGCACACACACAAGACAAAGCAACTACCGGAAAACTGATGAGTATAAAAACCCAGTATGAATGACAGAAACAAATGAGCATTTAAACATTTCAATGATATCAATATAAATCCATAAGTAATCTCAAATGGATAATGCATGGGTGAAATGAATGCTCAAGAATTTGGGGTTATCAATTCTCTGATTCAGTCTGAATCTCGATCTTACGGATCCCAAGGGAAAAGAAAACACAACGTCATCACCTACTCTCCCAATCGGGGTGGGCGTTGAGCTTCTCAACCCAGGACTTTGGAACTACTATATAGAGTATTCTGGTCATGGAAGTTGCTCTACATTCCATGCCACTCAAATATAGATCCAAACGTCCGCTTCAATCTAGGCAAGTCTGCCATCAAATCTAAACCAAGTCTGGTTCAATATGAATTAGATGATGCAATTCAATATATCAAAATCTCTGCTCAATCTAAGCATTTCATCTCATATATAAAATCATTAGCATGAATCATATATCGATAATCATCGAATAAAATCAAATTCATAATTTCATGCTATTCAATCAATTCATATAATTCAAATAATATAGCAAATAAGTGTGTGATTTTATTGGGCTAGAGAATCTCAAAATATTCTCGAGGATTCAATCCCAAGCTCTTCATTGTCTATCCATACCTCAATTCCAAGTCCGGAATGCTCAAGTCTTAAAAGCTACATCAATATGAAATTCGTATCAATTTCTTGTTATTCTTGCTAAATAATCATTTAACAATTTCTTCAAGATTCAACCCGACGGCATAACGTCTAAAAATCGGGTATTTATAAAATTCTCAACATCAATATTACTACAATTCCATCACAATATCATCATCAAAATCATCTCTAATTTTTGAAAATCATTAACCAAAAATTCCAGAAATTCCGAAAATTCTTCGAAAAAAAAACATGTTCAAACGATGGTATTTTCTCAAACCATATTAGATATACCATCTCTATTATCTCAAGAATATATTTATCCAACTAAAATTCAAATCCAACAACATATAAAAATTAGAAATTGGTAGAATTTAATCATACTTACGTAGAAACGTAGCTCTTGTTGCGAGGATCGCAAAACCGTGCTTAAATAAAAATTCTACCGGTTGGATTTTCTTGGATCAGGGCTTGAAAAGCTTGAAAAGCCTTGGCTATGGCTTTCTCTCTCTCTCGGTGAAGTTGTGAAGATGGGAATGATTTGGAGACAACACTTAATTCCCATTAAGTGTATTGTCTAGCCAATTTGCATTTTAGTCCTTAAAACTCTCCCAAATTTGAAATCTAGTCCCTGATTATTCCAAACTTCAATTTCAGTCCTTTAATTTATGAAACTTAGAAATTTAATCCCAATTCTCATAAATTATTTAATTGATTATTTTTCGGGGCATTACAAACAGTGCGATGTTTGGGGTTCGTATGGACGTGTACAACTCCTTATGTATGATTTGACCAACATTAATCGGCAAATGATTGTTCAAAGCAGATAACAACATTGCCCGGCTAGCTAACACGTCATTAGTGTGGGAGACCGGGATCATTCTATGAGTTACAAATGCATACCAAAGGGCCGGTTCCATCCGCAAAAATTTTTCTTTAAAGGACGCAAATTTAACCGGGTCTTTCCACGCGACCCCTTCAAAACATAATTCAATAGTGAGTAGATTAAAATTTTGACTTGCCTTGAATTCCTGAAATTGGCTATCATCGATCGCGGGGGGTTTGCAACAATGAATTCAACGTGTCCGGATCGAACGACACTAACTTACCCCTGAAAAATGATTTGTTGTCGGTTCTCTCCGGGGCATTGGCGTAGAACTCGTGAACCACGGGCATGACAGCCGCTTGAGGCTGTGTACAAAAGTGGGTCCAACCTCGTCGATGGATTCCCAAAGAGATGGTTTGTGCCTCTAATAAGTCAAAACTTTGCTCGGCAATTGGATTTCTATTGAGTTTTGCCGATTCATACCTCAAATTTGCTTCCGCGGAGATGAATTTTCCGTCAATGATGGTGGAGGAGGAAGTAGAAGCCCGAGAAGAGGCGATCTTGGATTTCTTGGGAGGCATGATCGGGGATGGAGAAATTTGGTAGAGTACCTGCGATTAAGAAGGGGATACATGAAGATTAAGGTAGAAGGTGAAAGGGGAGTAGGGTTTTTCAGCAAAGAGAAGAAAGAAAATAAGAGAAAAAGGAAAGAGGATCGCGATTTAATTTTTCTGAAATCGCGATGCGCTCGAGTGGTAGGATTTTTCTGCCTAGGCGCATCCTTTTTTTGTACGAGTACTGGAATTCCAGTGGATTACCTCGCTCGGGCGATAAGGCATTACCGCCTGGGCACACACCATTTTTTTTTGACAAAAAAAATCAAATTAACTAAAGAAAAGAACTTAAGTTGAGAAACAATAAATAACTAAAAAAAAAGTTTAAGAGAGTAGTTCTCAATTTAGAGTCTAGAGCTCGACTGTTCTCCTCCCCAACTAATCTTGATCAGCAAGTGTGGTGGTGATTGGAGTCGAGTCGACATCGCCTCCCACATAATGTTTCAACCTCTGAGCATTTACTGTGAATGATTCATTTCACGCATCTTTTAGCTCCACAACACTGGATGGATACACCTTGGTGATTTTGTAGGGGCCAGACCACCTAGACTTCAACTTTCTTCGAAGTGCCCAATCTTTCGTGTTTGTGCTCACACTTTTTTCCAAAATTTGTTTGATTTCGCAATTGGACTCTTCTACTTGACCACTTATTTGGGGATGATAGGGAGTAAAAACTTTGTGCTTGACACCATATTTCTTCAAAAGTTTGTCAAAAAGTTTATTGCAAAAGTGGGTGCCACCATTACTAATAATTTCACGGGGTGTACCAAACCGGTTAAAAATGTTTTCTTCAGAAATTTTGTGACTACCCGTGCATAATTAGTTACACAAGCTTCTGCCTCCACCCATTTAGACATATAAATGACGGCGACCAAAATGTATTTTTTTAAAATAATTTGGAAATGGACCCATAAAATCTATTCCCTAAACATCAAATATCTCACATTCAATAATATTATTCAATGACGATTTGAGATATTACATGTCCCTGACATCAATCACATGCAATGACATAAGAACGAGAATTTTTAAAAAGACTAGGCCAATAAAAACCACATTCAAGTACCTTAGCTGCCGTCTTGATTGACCCAGCATGGCCTCCTACCTCACGGTCATGACAATGACTGAGGATATTTCTCATTTCTACTTTCGCCACACATCTCCGTATCATAGAATCAGCACAAATTTTAAACAGAAAAGGCTCTTCCCAAAAATAATGCTTGACATCTGACATAAACTTTTTCTTTTGGTGAAAAGATAAGTTGTGAAAGTGTGCCCGTGACCAAGTAATTTGCAAAATTAGCATATCAAGGTGAGTTTTCTATCTCAAACAGCTTTTCATCTGGAAACCAATCATCTATTTCCTCAGTATCATCCTGTGAGCAATCAGGAATGCACTTTAATCTATTGCACTTTAATCTAGGCAAGTTGTAACGACCCACTGTATGAAGACGAGTCTTTCCAGCGTGCTTATGTCCTCACTCACACGCACCCTGAGAAACTTCCCAGGGGGTCATCCATCCTATAATTTTTTCAAGTCAAGCACGCTTAACTTTGAAGTTCTTATATGATGAGCTCCCGAAAATAAGATGCACCTTATTTATATGAGTAATACATATGAAATTTTTTTAATGAACCATTCCGTACTAAGAGAGGTCGGTTCTGATACCATTTGTAACGACCCACTGTATCAAGACGGGTCTTTCCAGCGTGCTTATGTTTTCACTCACACGCACCCTGAGAAACTTCCTAGGGGGTCACCCATCCTATAATTTTTCCAAGTCAAGCACGCTTAACTTTGAAGTTCTTATATGATGAGCTCCCGAAAAGAAGATGCACCTTCTTTATATGAGTAGTACATATGAAATCTTTTTAAACCCTCCTCAACTATGCAGTCCCATACCTACATAGTCTCAAAATCCCTCTCATTCCGGCAGGATCGGTTCATTAATGTCTCCCTCCGCCTAGAAGCCTACCAGGAGCCGCTCATTGTCCGTGCAACCTCTTGGCACCGGCGATCACTCCTCGCCTCCTCAGCCCCGGGCGTCACAATTCTCTCCCCCTTAAATGGAATTTCGTCCTCGAAATTGAAATGAACGTTGGAAAGAGTCATTTTCTCGAGTAGTTCCTAATCGAGCATTCCAAGTACAACAATTTAATTACGTTAGTTAAGATTACCCGTAATGCGCAAAGTATCCGGAACTGCCTTCTCCGCCTGCATCACAAAGACTTGCCCGGGCATTCTTCTTGGGACAGTTCAGCATAATGTGTCCAGGTTCCTTGCAATGATAACACTTGCCTGATCCCGCCATGCACGGTCCTGGATGGGATCTCTGGCACTTTTGGCAGAGTGGTAGTACTTCGGTATGAGGGACAATAGCACCCTGTTGCTGCCTCAGTGGATTTGGGCCCTTTGACGGCCCAGTGAACTGATTCATCGCGTGCTGCTGCGAAGACGGTTCATGGAACCTTTGTTGGTAATGCCTCTTCCTCTGCTACTCCGTAAGTATCTCCTTCCTGCCGCTCTCCGATCGCAACGCCCTATTGACTGCTGCCTCATAGGTGTCCACATCTAGCATGTGCACATCGTGCTTAATATGTTCCCTCAGGCCATCAATGAACTACCGCATCTTATCTTTCTCATCACCTGCGATTAGGGGTACAAAGTGACACCCCCGCTCAAACTGCTTGATGTACTCAACAACGGACCTATCTCCCTGCCGAAGACTCATAAAATCCCTGATCATCTAGCTGCGCACATCTTATGTGAAGTACTTGGCAAAGAATGTCCTCTTGAAGCCCTCCCAAGTCAAAGTCTCCAAGTTCACCCCTCGAACTATCCTCCCCCACCACAGGGCGGCATCATCCCTCATCATATATACCACACACCTCACCTTATCGGCATCAGACAAGCCCATGTAGGCGAATATGCTCTCCAAGGACCAAATCCACCCCTCAGCAACGAGTTCATCGGTGGTACCGGTGAACTCCTTTGGTCCATTCTTCTGGAAACGCTTAGTAACGTCCTCATCATGCGACTTCCTAGGCTGTGTGGTCTGGTGCTCCAACAGCCTTGTAATCCCTGTCATCATAGTAGCACTGGCCTGCTCTAGTGCTGTAAGCTAATTCCTGGGAGGTGGAGGTGGAGGTTGAGGTGGAGGATTCCCACGTCTGATAATCCGTCTAGGAGCCATACTGCATCGCCACACATTTCTTCACATAAATCGCAATGCATAACTAAGTATTTTTAACTTTAAGACTATCATAACTTTAAATTCTCCTTTCATAAATCGTTAAAACATAAGTTATGTGTTCCATGCATAAAACATAATTTAAATCATTTAAAACTTATAGACTGGCAGTGCGGCATCTGAGCTCCGTAAAGCAGGCTAGTCACCCTCCAAGGACCATGGCTCTGATACCAAATGAAACTACTCACTGTATCAAGACGGATCCTTCCAGCGTGCTTATGTCCTCACTCACACGCAACCTGAGAAACTTCCTAGGGGGTCACCCATCCTATAATTTTCCCAAGTTGCACGCTTAACTTTGAAGTTCTTATATGATGAGCTCCCGAAAAGAAGATGCACATTCTTTATATGAGTAGTACATATGAAATATTTTTAAACTCTCCTCAACTATGCAATCCCATATCTACACAGTCTCAAAATCCCTCTCATTCTGGCAGGATCAGTTCATTCATGTCTCCCTCTGCCTAGAAGCCTACCAGGAGCGGCTCATTGTCAGTGCAACCTCTTGGCACTGGTGATCACTCCTCGTCTCCTCAGCCCCGGGCATCACACAAGTGGTCAGCTACAACATTTTCTACCCCTTTCTTATCCTTGATCACGAAATCAAATTCTTGTAAAAGCAGGATTCACCTAATCAATCTAGGTTTTGCATCTTTTTTAGCCAATAAATATCTTATTGCAGAGTGATCAGTGTACACAGTGACTTTTGAGAGGACAAGGTATGAATGAAACTTGTCAAGAGCAAAAATTACAGCTAACAATTCCTTTTCAGTGGTAGCATAATTCAATTGAGCTTAATTCAAGGTTTTGCTAGTATAGTAGATAGTACGAAATACCTTGTCTATTCTTTGGCCAAGTACAGCGGCGACCGCTGAGTCGCTTGCATCACACATGACCTCAAAGGGGAGATCCCAATGTAGTGACCCATGAAAGAGTGGGTGCCCGGTGAGCCAACTTGTGGCTAAGGGCTTTGATGACTCTTTGTATAAACAATCTTTTGTTTAATATAATTTACACTTTTATTAATGGTAATGACTTTATCTTTCTTCATATTGTTATATTGTGATATACTATTGTTGTTTTGATAAAGACCTTGAATATACTATAGTGTATGTAAGATGTGGTAGTACATGGGGATGTCTATCATGAAACACATCTTATAGTTACTGTATATTCTAAATGGTTCCTAGTCGATTGAGCCGTCCGTTAATAAGGATAAGGATCGCTCGAGATTGAGACTAGCATTTGCGATGCCGAGTACCACGTTTCATTGGTATGGAACATAGAGATGTTCAAAGCATGAAAATGGATATTCATACGATGAATGATCGAACTACCCTATCCGAACTTTCCAAGTGGTTATCACTTATCGAGTGGATGAAGTCCGCGGTTTTGGTTGTACACCATTAGTCCTTACTACTTGAAACATCATTGAGACTCTATATGCTAGTACTGTACTTTGACTCGTTTACCGACTCTATTGGGGTCATCAGGTGTCGGGATTGGGTACAGTTACGACACATATAGGAGTCGATGCTTTGTTGTCAAGGATTCACCACATACTTGATAGTGTGGATATCCTATGCAATCTGAGGAGATATTAGTGTGACGAATCTCTGGCCAGAGTACATGATGTGTTTTAAGAAATGGTTTCTTAGTAGCACATGCGATGTGACTATTTGATCTTCAAGATGTATTGCATAGTTATCGAATCTCGAACGACTCTCGATTTACCAATGGTTGTTGATTCGATCGGGATATATGGATGAACGGACCGTAATGTACGCTAACCAAAATCTATTGGTTCTTGCAGGCACTATCAGTGATACCTAGGGAATCATGGGGCGATGTTGCTAGGCGCTCTTACCATGATTCGATGGGCAAGTCGGAAATTGTTGTTCCGAGTCACAAGGAGTTGTGAGCCCATGGCTAGCTGTATCCCTGAACCATTGAGGGTCACATAGAGTAATGGATTTTTAATCCCCGTTGAGATAGTTAAATTTAAAGAGTTAAATTTAATGAACAAAGAAGTGAGACTTCTTATTTAAGAGTAGAGGAGTAAGATTTCCTAAAATGACATAGGGATGGGCATTTTTGGAAATCACTGAATTCGAATTCAGAAAATTTATCTTGACTCTAAAAGATGCAGAAATGGTTTCTGTGAACATTGGTGAAATTGGTTTATCAATCTGAGTCACGATGAATTTTATATTAATTTCTGAACATGCGGGCTTTGCTTGTCAGGCTTGAACTTATGAATAATTGGCCCTAAGCTGTTAGCAGCCCACATTATAAATAAGTTATTGCAGTACAGAAATTATACAACAGAGGTCACAATTTTCGAAAACCCTAGCTGTATTTTTTTTAAAGTGGCCGCCCCCCCTTTCTCCCTCTCTGCTCGAAAAAATTCCAGCATGTGAATTTTAAATTTGCAGTCTGGTTTAACGGATCAAATTCGTTAATTCTCTTCGTAGAAACTTCTGATAGATTTTCTAGTGCAATCTATCAGAGGGATTAAACTTCTGTTCGTGGACCTGATTGAAGAATTGTTCGTCCATCAGTTCCTGGGATATACAACAAGAGAAGAGTAATCTGTTGGTGTCCATAATCTCGATTCGAGATTGGAGGTAAAAATTTATAATTGTTATTTAATTTTTACACACACAATTTAATCGTAAAGTTTTGATACCCATTATGGAATCGTTCCATATAAAATTTTTAAACTTCCGCTGCACCGGGTATCAATTCTGATTGATCTGATCACCGTTCTCCAATAGTGGTATCAGAGCCAGGTTTCTCAGATCAAGCGATTAAATTAATCGATTGTACAAAAAATTTTTAAGCCTCGGTTTTTGAAACAAAATAAATTTTTTTTAAAAATAAAATTTTTTCGGGCAAAACACGGGCAGCGATTGGATCGCTGCGCAGGGCGCTGCCCATGGGCGCGACGTTATCGCTGCCCAGGGCAGCGCCCCTTTGGGGCGCGGGCAGCCCGTGAGCGTCCCGGGCGGCCTGCGAAAATTAATTTTTAATTTTAAAATTGAAATTTTAATATGTTAAAATTCTATTTTTGGTCCGATCGAAAATTGTTTTTGATTGGTCCACGAGGCGTCGGATCCAATTGTTCGAGTCCGAAAATTTTAAAATTGATTTTTGGATAAATTTAAATTTTTGAAAAATTTATAGATTTTATCCGTTAAATCAGATTTTATGAAATTAATTATTTTTGGTACAATTGGTGATAAGATATGATCTTATGGAAATATTGAGTAAAATATGATTTTATGTATAAAATTGGATTTTATATGTAAAATATGATTTTATTTGATAAAAAGATAAAATATGATTTTGTATGTAAAATAAGATTTTATATATGGAATATGATTTTATCCTTTTAAATTTAATTGCCATTGCATGTTATCCAATAAATTAATTTGAATTAAATATTATTGGATAAGGATGATCGATTTCCATGACCAATTTTGTAGGTGTATGTTAGGAATTTATATTTGTTTTTATTGTTGTTGGATTTATTAATGGGCCTGGTTTATGGCCCAATATGAATTGTCATATGTAATAAAAGTGGGCCTGATTTATGGCCCGTTCCCACCCCTTAAAATGTATCCCCTACTTTTCATGGTTATTTATTGTAAATACATTAGACTTAGTGGGAGATGAAGATTTGAAGACGGAGGTGGGCCCAGCAATAAAGACTGAAGAAATATAAATTGGAAGCTCAATGTAATAGGATTGCATTGCATACCAGCATATTACCTAGAATTGGACTTAGACTCGTGATTGGCAACCACGGGTCGATTAGAAATGGAATCGATCATCCTATATAATATATGATATTATAGTTGTATGCATGTTTTAGACAAAATTGTATGAATCCCGTGTTGGATAACGCGGCGATCAGATCAATCAGAATTGATACCCGGTGCAGCGGAAGTTTAAAAATTTTTATATGGAACGATTCCATAATGGGTATCAAAACCTTACGATTAAATTGTGTGTGTAAAAATTAAATAACAATTATAAATTTTTACCTCCAATCTCGAATCGAGATTTTGGACACCAACAGATTGCTCTGCTCTTGTTGTATATCCCTGGAACTGATGGACGAACAATTCTTCAATCAGGTCCACGAACGGATATTTAATCCCTCTGATAGATTGCACTAGAAAAATCTATCAGAAGTTTCTACGAAGAGATTAACGAATTTGATCCGTTAAACCAGACTGTAATTCAAAATTTACAGACTGGATTTTATCGAGTAGAGGGGAAAAGGGGGCGGCCACTTCAGAGAAAAATAATTAGGTTTTTCGAAAATTTGTGACCTCTTGTGTGTAATTTCTGTACTGCAATAACTTATTTATAATGTAGGCCGCTAACAGCTTAGGGGCCATTAGTCATAAGTTCAAGCCCGACAAGCAAAGCCCGCATATTCAGAAATTAATATAAAATTCATCATGACTCCGATTGATAAACCGATTTCACCAATGTGCACAGAAACCATTTCTGCACCTTTTAAAGTCAAGATAAATTTTTCTGAATCCGAATTCAGTGATTTCCAAAAATGCCCATCCCTATGTCATTTTAGGAAATCTTACTCCTCTACTCTTAAATAAGAAGTCCAACTTCTTTGTTCATTAAATTTAACTCTTTAAATTTAACTATCTCAACGGGGATTAAAAATCCATTACTCTGTGTGACCCTCAATGGTTCAGGGATACAGCTAGCCGTGGGCTCACAACTCCTTGTGACTCGGAACAACAATTTCCGACTTGCCCATCGAATGATGGTAAGAGCGTCTAGCAACATCGCCCCATGATTCCCTAGGTATCACTGATAGTGCCTGCAAGAACCAATAGATTTTGGTTAGCGTACAGTACGGTCCCTTCATCCAAATATCCCGATCGAATCAACAACCATTGGTAAATCGAGAGTCGTTCGAGATTCGATAACTATGCAATACATCTTGAAGATCAAATAGTGACATCGCATGTGCTACTAAGAAACCATTTCTTAAATCACATCATGTACTCTGGCCAGAGATTCGTCACACTAATATCTCCTCAGATCGCATAGGATATCCACACTCGCAAGTATGTGGTGAATCCTTGACAACAAAGCATCGACTCCTATATGTGTTGTAACTGTACCCAATCCCGACACCTGATGACCCCAATAGAGTCGGTAAACGAGTCAAAGCACAGTACTAGCATATAGAGTCTCAATGATGTTTCAAGTAGTAAGGACTAATGGTGTACAACCAAAACCGCGGACTTTATCCACTCGATAAGTGATAACCACTTGGAAAGTTCGGATAGGGTAGTTCGATCATTCATCATATGAATATCCATTTGCATGCTTCGAACATCTCTATGTTCCTTACCAATGAAACGTGGTACTCTGCATCGCAAATGCTAGTCTCAAACTCGAGTGATCCTTATCCTTATTATCGGACGGCTCAATCGACTAGGAACAGTTTAGAATATACAGTGACTATAAGATGTGTTTCATGATAGACATCTCCATGTTCTACCACATCTTACATACACTATAGTAAATTCAAGGTCTTTATCAAAACAACAATAGTATATCACAATATAACAATATGAAGAAAGATAAAGTCATTGCCATTAATAAAAGTGTAAATTATATTAAACAAAAGATTGTTTATACAAAAAGTCATCAAAGCCCTTAGCCACAAGTTGGCTCACTGGGCACCTACTCTTTCAATCTCCCACTTGCCCTAAAGCCAACTAGTCATACTACGTAGACCCATTGCTTCGCGATGTTTGTCAAATAATGGTCCTGGCAAAGGCTTAGTAAGTGGATCAGCGATATTGTCTGCAGAGGCCACTCTTTCGACAGTGATATCTCCTCTTTCCACAATATCCCGGATGATGTGGTATTTCCTCAGTACGTGTTTGGATATTTGATGAGACCTTGGTTCCTTTGCCTGAGCAACGGCACCCGTGTTGTCACAGTACACCGGGACTGAACCAACAACTTCAGGAATGATGCCCAACTCTTGGACGAAATTCCTCATCCAAACGGCCTCTTTAGCAGCAGCTGATGCTGCAATGTATTCTGCCTCAGTGGTGGAATCCGCTGTGGTGTCCTGCTTGGAACTCTTCCAAGAGACAGCATCGCCATTGAGCATGAACACAAATCCAGAGGTTGACTTCGAGTCATCCACGTCACTTTGGAAGCTAGAGTCGGTATAGCCTTCCAATTTTAGTTCTCTTCCTCCATATACCATGAACATATTCTTAGTCCTTTGTAAGTACTTAAGAATGTCCTTCACGGCTTTCCAATGCATTTGACCGGGATTAGCTTGATATCTGCTCGTGACACTCAGAGCAAATGCTATATCCGGTCTGGTAGATATCATCCCATACATGATACTACCTATGGCTGACGCATATGGTACATGTGTCATTTTCTCTATCTCTTCATCAGTCTTGGGACACATAGACTTGGATAGAGAAACTCCGTGACACATGGGTAGATGTCCTCTCCTGGACCCATCCATTGAAAACCGTTTCAATATGGTGTCGATGTAGGTTGATTGAGTGAGTCCTATCATTCTCTTAGATCTATCTCTATAGATCTGTATCCCTAGAATATAGGATGCCTCACCCAAATCCTTCATCGAGAATCTACCTGATAACCATATCTTTGTTGACTGCAACATCCCTACGTCATTCCCAATGAGTAGGATGTCATCAACATAAAGTACTAAGAATGTCACAACATCCTTAACTACTTTCTTGTACACGCATGGTTCCTCCGGGTTCTTGATGAAACCAAAATCCTTTATTGTTTCATCAAATTTCTGGTTCCAAATTCTTGATGCTTGTTTTTGACCATAAATTGATCTCTGAAGCTTGCATACCTTATGCTCGCTTCCCATGGATGTGTACCCCTCAGGCTGCTTCATTTAGATTTCTTCCTTAATGTCTCCATTAAGAAAAGCAGTCTTCACATCCATTTGCCATATCTCATAGTCATACCAAGCAGCTATGGCAATAAGGATTCTTATGGACTTGAACATTGCAACTGGTGAAAAGGTTTCATCATAGTCAACTCCTTGTCTTTGAGTATAACCTTTCGCCACCAATCGCGCCTTGTAGGTCAATACCTTACCATCAGGCCCAAGCTTTCTCTTATAGATCCATTTACACCCTATTGGAACAATTCCATCGGGAGGATCTACTAAAGACCAAACTTGGTTTGTATGCATCGAATCTATTTCCGACTGCATAGCTTCAAGCCATAAATTTGAATCCGCATTAGAAATTGCTTCCTTGAAGTTTCTTGGATCACATCCAACATCGGGTTCATCTTGATCCCCTTCAAGAAGAAGACCATATCGAATAGGAGGTCTAGAAGTCCTCTCGGATCTTCTAGGTACAGGCGTGTCTATCAATGGTTCCTGAGGTGTAGGATCGTTATTTTGTATTTTGGGTTCTTCTCGAATTTCTTTGAGTTCCATCATCTCGCCTTTCTTATCCAATAAGAACTCCTTCTCCAAGAAGGTGGCATTCCTTGAAACAAACACCTTTGTTTCAGCAGGATAATAGAAATAATACCCGATTGAATTCTTCGGATACCCTACAAAATAACATAAGGTGGATCGACTATCCAACTTATCTCCCACTGTCTGCTTCACGTAAGCAGGACATCCCCAAATCCTCAAGTACGAATACTTTGGAGCTTTGCCATTCCATAACTCGTATGGTGTTTTGTCCATTACTTTAGTGTGGACGTTGTTCAACAACAATACCGCCGTTTCAAGCGCATAGCCCTAAAACGAAGGTGGAAGCTCAGTGAAGCTCATCATGGATCGAACCATGTCCAACAAAGTTCGATTACGATGGTCCGATACACCATTTAGCTGTGGTGTCATAGGAGGAGTCCACTGAGAGAGAATCCCATTCTCTTTTAGATAGTCCAAAAACTCGGTACTTAAGTATTCTCCACCTCGATCCGATTGAAGTGCTTTAATACTTTTACCTAGCTTGTTTTCTACTTCAGCCTTGAATTCTTTGAACTTTTCAAATGTTTCAGACTTATATTTCATTAAATATAAATACCCATATCTCGAATAATCATCAGTAAAGGTAATGAAGTAGGTGTGGCCATATTGAGTACCAACTCTAAATGGACCACAAACATCTGTATGGATCAAATCCAACAGATTTTGACTACGCTCAGGTTTCCTCTTAAAAGGAGATTTAGTCATTTTTCCTTTTAGGCAGGATTCACAAGTAGGTAGAGAGTTAATATCAGACATATCAAACATGCCCTCTCCCACTAGCTTGTTCATCCTCCTTGAGGAAATATGACCTAGCCTAGCGTGCCAAAGGTTTGCCGGATTTTGGCTATCGATTTTCGTTTTGTTTGTTGTTGCCGGTTTATCAACATAATTTATTGGAACGTCTTTAGTTTTAAGTTATATAGATCATTTTCAAGTTGTCCATTTCCAATCAAACATTCATTCTTGTAAATATTGCAAATCCCATTCACAAAATTGCAAGAATAACCATCTCTATCAAGCATAGAAACAGAAATAATGTTTTTAATCAAATCCGGAACAAATAAAACATCTCTCAAAAGCAACTTAAAACCGTTCTGCAAAATTAAATAAATATCTCCCACAACTTTAGCTTCAACTCTGGAACCATTTCCGAGCCTCAGCTGGGTCTCACCCATTCTAAGCCTGCGACTTCTTGTCATCACCTGCAAATCATTGCAAATGTGAGATCCACATCCGGTATCCAATACCCAAGAAGTAGTATTAAGTGAAACATTTATTTCAATATAGAACATACCCTTCGCAGTTCGCAACTGCTCTAGATATTCCTTGCAGTTACGCTTCCAATGACCGGGCTTCTTGCAGTAATGGCAAACATCCTTGGATTTTTCCATGTTTGAAGCCTTTGTTTTGTACTTCTTCTCGGGTTCGATTTTCTTGGGTGGGGCAGAATGTTTCTTACCCTTTGTACTTGGCCCCTTCTTAGCAGAAGAAGAGGAGCCCACCAAGAAAGCCGATTTATCCTTCTTTAATGTGGATTCATATGTCACAAGCATATTGACCATCTCTTCAAGGGAGGCCTCTATCTTGTTCATATTGAAATTCACCACAAATCCGTCAAACGAAGAAGGAAGAGACAGAAGTAGTAAGTCCACGTTGAGTTCATGCTCCAACACCAAATCAAGGGTTACCAACTTCTGTATGAGCCAAATCACTCGTACCCCATGATCACGGACCGAAGTCCCTTCACGCATGCGACACGTCATTAGCTCCTTTACAGTAGCGAACCTTTCAGCCCTCGATTGAGCCCCAAAAAGTTCCTTGAGTTGTACGTGAATGTCAGCAGCATTCACGGTGTCCTCAAATCGCCTCTGGAGTTCATCAGACATCGAGGATTGCATATAGCATTTGGCCTTGATATCATGGTCCCACCATGTATCAAGTTTGGCTAACTCTTTCGGACTTATGTCAGCTGGTGCTTCCTTCGGAGGAGATTTTTCTAACACGTAGAGCATCTTCTCCGAAGTCAAGACAATCTTCAACTTACGGAACCATTCCGTATAGTTTGCGCCAGTCAATTTATTTTGTTCGAGGATCGAGAAAAGTGGATTACGCGAATTCATATTTATGAAATACTGAAAAGAAACAGACAAATATCAGTGATTTTTTAAGTAATTTACTAAGACATAAAATAGGCGAAATTTATTTTATGAATCTCACTCCCACTATTTTAACGATTTCACTACCCTCTAGTGAAAACGGGAAACTGTTTTCCTTAGTGAGAACATGGAGTCCAATTGACAAACTATGGTCCCGAATAATATCAGCCAACCATAATTTTCAAAAGGTAGAGCCCAATTGCTTCCAAAACAACCTCCATGTTTTTACCTCATGTCCAATAAGGGCCCAATAATATGACGCCGTTTATTGTGACATGTCAAGATGACCCATCAATATTAAGTTGTGATAGACGGTCGCCATGTGGATCCCCCAATAATATGAGCCGATCCCATGGGAGTTCCACCCAACTTACAACATGTGTCGATCCAATGTACAGCTTTCCGACGAACGGGCCCCCCCAATAATATGAGCCGGACCGTATCCGCGGGTAGCATCTCATACATTGATCGTTGATGGAAGGTAGGAACATTTAAACAAATTTAAATTTCCTTTATTTATCTTGATATCAATTTTAAATCATATTTAAAATGAGGGATTTTAATTTTGAAAATTTGTCTCATCATTTTTAAAATTTTGTATGCTTGCCGGATTCACACAATTTTGTCAAAAACATGCATACAACAATAATATCACATATTATATAGGATGATCGATTCCATTTCTAATCGACCCGTGGTTGCCAGTCACGAGTCTTAGTCCAATCCTAGGTAATATGCAGTATGCAATGCAATCCTATTACATTGAGCTTCCAATTTATATTTCTTCTGTCTTTATTGTCTGCTGGGCCCACCTCCATCTTCAAATCTTGATCTCCCACTAAATCTAATGTATTTATAATAAATAACAATGACAAGTAGGGGATACATTTTTAAGGGGTGGGAACGGGCCATAAACCAAGCCCACTTTTATTACATATGACAATTCATATTGGGCCATAAACCAGGCCCATTAATAAATCCAACAACAATAAAAACAAATGTAAATTCCTAACATACACCTACAAAATTGGTCATGGCAATCGATCATCCTTATCCAATAACATTTAATTCAAAATTAATTTATTGGATAACATGCAATGGCAATTTAAATTTAAAAGGATAAAATCATATTTCATATATAAAATCTTATTTTACATACAAAATCATATTTTATCTTTTTATCAAATAAAATCATATTTTATCTATAAAATCCAATTTTATACATAAAATCATATTTTATTCAATATATCCATAAGATCATATCTTATCATCAATTGTACCAAAAATAATTAATTTCAAAATTCAATTTAACGGATAAAATATTTAAATTTTCCAAAAATTCAAATTTATCCAAAAATCAATTTTAAAATTTTCGGACTCGAACAATTCGATCCGACGCCTCGTGGACCAATCAAAAAAAATTTTCGATCGGACCAAAAATAGAATTTTAACATATTAAAATTTAATTTAAAAATTAAAAAATTAATTTTTCCGCGGGCCGCCCGGGACATTCCCGGGCTGCCCGCGCCCCAAAGGGCTCGGGCCGGGCAGCGCCGTGCGCTGCCCGGAGCAGCGACGATCGCTGCCCCCCCGGGCAACGATCCAATCGCTGCCCGGGTTCTTGCCCGAAAATTTTTATTATTTTTTTATTTTTAAAATATTTATTTTGTTTCAAAAGCCGAGGCTTAAAAAGTTTTGTACAATCGATTAATTTAATCGCTTGATCTGAGCAACCTGGCTCTGATACCACTGTTGGATAACGCGGCGATCAGATCAATCAGAATTGATACCCGGTGCAGCGGAAGTTTAAAATTTTTTATATGGAACGATTCCATAATGGGTATCAAAACCTTACGATTAAATTGTGTGTGTAAAATTAAATAACAATTATAAATTTTTACCTCCAATCTCGAATCGAGATTTTGGACACCAACAGATTGCTCTGCTCTTGTTGTATATCCCTGGAACTGATGGACGAACTGTTCTTCAATCAGGTCCACGAACGGATATTTAATCCCTCTGATAGATTGCACTAGAAAAATCTATCAGAAGTTTCTACGAAGAGATTAACGAATTTGATCCGTTAAACCAGACTGTAATTCAAAATTCACAGACTGGATTTTACCGAGCAGAGGGGAAAAGGGGGCGGCCACTTCAGAGAAAAATAATTAGGTTTTTCGAAAATTTGTGACCTCTTGTGTGTAATTTCTGTACTGCAATAACTTATTTATAATGTAGGCCGCTAACAGCTTAGGGCCCATTAGTCATAAGTTCAAGCCCGACAAGCAAAGCCTGCATATTCAGAAATTAATATAAAATTCATCATGACTCCGATTGATAAACCGATTTCACCAATGTGCACAGAAACCATTTCTGCACCTTTTAAAGTCAAGATAAATTTTTCTGAATCCGAATTCAGTGATTTCCAAAAATGCCCATCCCAATGTCATTTTAGGAAATCTTACTCCTCTACTCTTAAATAAGAAGTCCAACTTCTTTGTTCATTAAATTTAACTCTTTAAATTTAACTATCTCAACGGGGATTAAAAATCCATTACTCTGTGTGACCCTCAATGGTTCAGGGATACAGCTAGCCGTGGGCTCACAACTCCTTGTGACTCGGAACAACAATTTCCGACTTGCCCATCGAATCATGGTAAGAGCGTCTAGCAACATCGCCTCATGATTCCCTAGGTATCACTGATAGTGCCTGCAAGAACCAATAGATTTTGGTTAGCGTACAGTACGGTCCCTTCATCCAAATATCCCGATCGAATCAACAACCATTGGTAAATCGAGAGTCGTTCGAGATTCGATAACTATGCAATACATCTTGAAGATCAAATAGTGACATCGCATGTGCTACTAAGAAACCATTTCTTAAATCACATCATGTACTCTGGCCAGAGATTCGTCACACTAATATCTCCTCAGATCGCATAGGATATCCACACTCGCAAGTATGTGGTGAATCCTTGACAACAAAGCATCGACTCCTATATGTGTTGTAACTGTACCCAATCCCGACACCTGATGACCCCAATAGAGTCGGTAAACGAGTCAAAGCACAGTACTAGCATATAGAGTCTCAATGATGTTTCAAGTAGTAAGGACTAATGGTGTACAACCAAAACCGCGGACTTTATCCACTCGATAAGTGATAACCACTTGGAAAGTCCGGATAGGGTAGTTCGATCATTCATCGTATGAATATCAATTTGCATGCTTCGAACATCTCTATGTTCCTTACCAATGAAACGTGGTACTCTGCATCGCAAATGCTAGTCTCAAACTCGAGAGATCCTTATCCTTATTATCGGACGGCTCAATCGACTAGGAACAGTTTAGAATATACAGTGACTATAAGATGTGTTTCATGATAGACATCTCCATGTTCTACCACATCTTACATACACTATAGTATATTCAAGGTCTTTATCAAAACAACAATAGTATATCACAATATAACAATATGAAGAAAGATAAAGTCATTGCCATTAATAAAAGTGTAAATTATATTAAAAAAAATATTGTTTATACAAAGAGTCATCAAAGCCCTTAGCCACAAGTTGGCTCACTGGGCACCTACTCTTTCATCCCGCAAGCATACAAAATTTTAAAATGATGAGACAAATTTTCAAAATTAAAATTCCTCATTTTAAATATGATTTAAAATTGATATCAAGATAAATAAAGGAAATTTAAATATTGTTTAAATGTTCCTACCTTCCATCAACGATCAATGTATGAGATGCTACCCGCGGATACGGTCCGGCTCATATTATTGGGGGGCCCGTTCGTCGGAAAGCTGTACATTGGATCGACACATGTTGTAAGTTGGGTGGAACTCCCATGGGATCGGCTAATATTATTGGGGGATCCACATGGCGACCGTCCATCACAACTTAATATTGATGGGTCATCTTGACATGTCACAATAAACGGCGTCATATTATTGGGCCCTTATTGGACATGAGGTAAAAACGTGAAGGTTGCTTTGGAAGCAATTGGGTTATACCTTTTGAAAATTATGGTTGGCTGATATTATTCGGGACCATAGTTTGTCAATTGGACTCCATGTTCCCACTAAGGAAAATAGTTTCCCGTTTTCACTAGAGGGTAGTGAAATCGTTAAAATAGTGGGAGTGAGATTCATAAAATAAATTTTGCCATATTTTATGTCTTAGTAAATTAATTAAACAATCACCGATAATTGTCTGTTTCATCTCAGTATTTCATTAAGATGAATTTGCGCAATCCACTATTCTCTATTCTCGAACAAAATAAACTGACTGGCGCAAACAATACATAATGATTCCATAAGTTAAGATTGTCCTAAGTTCGGAAAAGATTTTCTAAGTGTTAGAAAAGGCTTCTCCGAAAACAGCCCCGGCTGATGTAACTGCCGAAAGGTTGGCCGAACTAGAGAAATGGTTGGACCATGATCTCAAGGCCAAATGTTACATGCAAAATTGGACAAGTCTAAACAAGTTTGCCATCACTGTAAGAAATCCGGTCATTGGAAACGTAACTGCAAGGAATACCTCGAGCAGTTGCGAACTGCAAAGGGTATGTTTTACATTGAAATAAATGTTTTTCTTAATACTACTTCTTGGGTATTGGATACCAGATGTAGATCTCACATTTTCAATGAGTTGCAAATGATGACAAGAAGTAATAGGCTAAGGATGGGTGAGACCCAGTCAAGGCTCGGGAATGGTTCCAGAGTTAAATCCATAACTATGGGAAATATTTGTTTAAATTTTGCAAACCAATTTTAAGTTGTATTATGATAAAGATATTTTTATTTGTGCCAAAGATTTCATTAAAACATTATTTCTATTTCTATGCTTGATAGAGATGGGTTTTCTTGTAATTTTGTGAATGAGATTTGCAATATTTACAAGAATGAATGTTTGATTGGAAATGGACAACTTGAAAACGATCTATATAACTTAAAATTAAAAGACGTTCCAATAAATTATGTTGATAAACCAGTAACAACAAACAAAAGGAAAATCGATAGTCAAAACCCGGCAAACCTTTGGCATGCTAGGCTAGGTCATATTTTCTCAAGGAGGATGAACAAGCTAGTGGGAGAGGGCATGTTTGATATGTCTGATATTAACTCTCTATCTACTTGTGAGTCCTGCCTGAAAGGAAAAATGACTAAATCTCCTTTTAAGGGGAAACCTGAGCGTAGTCAAAATCTGTTGGATTTGATCCATACAGATGTTTGTGGTCCATTTAGATTAGGTACTCAATATGGCCACACCTACTTCATTACCTTTACTGATGATTATTCAAGGTATGGGTATTTATATTTAATGAAATATAAGTCTGAAGCATTTGAAAAGTTCAAAGAATTCAAGGCTGAAGTAGAAAACAAGCTAGGTAAAAGTATTAAAGCACTTCGATCGGATCGAGGTGGAGAATACTTAAGTACCGAGTTTTTGGACTATCTGAAAGAGAATGGGATTCTCTCTCAGTGGACTCCTCCTATGACACCTCAGCTAAATGGTGTATCGGAGCGTCATAATCGAACTTTGTTGGACATGGTTCGATCCATGATGAGCTTCACTGAGCTTCCATCTTCGTTTTGGGGCTACGCGCTTGAAACGGCGGTGTTGTTGTTGAACAACGTCCACACCAAAGCAGTGGACAAAACACCATACGAGTTATGGAATGGCAAAGATCCTAAGTATTCGTACTTGAGGATTTGGGAATGTCCTGCTTACGTAAAGCAGACAGTGGGAGATAAGTTGGATAGTCGATCCACCTTATGTTATTTTGTAGGGTATCCGAAGAATTCAATCGGATATTATTTCTATCATCCTGCTGAAACAAAGGTGTTTGTTTCAAGGAATGTCACCTTCTTGGAGAAGGAGTTCTTATTGGATAAGAAAGGCGAGATGATGGAACTCAAAGAAATTCGAGAAGAACCCAAAATACAAAATAATGATCCTACACCTCAGGAACCATTGATGCACACGCCTATACCTAGAAGATCCGAGAGGACTTCTAGACCTCCTATTCGATATGGTCTTCTTCTTGAAGGGGATCAAGATGAACCCGATGTTGGATGTGATCCAAGAAACTTCAAGGAAGCAATTTCTGATGCGGATTCAAATTTATGGCTTGAAGCTATGCAGTCGGAAATAGATTCGATGCATACAAACCAAGTTTGGTCTTTAGTAGATCCTCCCGATGGAATTGTTCCAATAGGGTGTAAATGGATCTACAAGAGAAAGCTTGGGCCTGATGGTAAGGTATTGACCTACAAGGCACGATTGGTGGCGAAAGGTTATACTCAAAGACAAGGAGTTGACTATGATGAAACCTTTTCACCAGTTGCAATGTTCAAGTCCATAAGAATCCTTATTGCCATAGCTGCTTGGTATGACTATGAGATATGGCAAATGGATGTAAAGACTGCATTTCTTAATGGAAACATTAAGGAAGAGATCTATATGACGCAGCCTGAGGGATACACATCCATGGGAAGCGAGCATAAGGTATGCAAGCTTCAGAGACCAATCTATGGTCTCAAACAAGCATCAAGAAGTTGGAACCAGAAATTTGATGAAACAATAAAGGATTTTGGTTTCATCAAAAACCCGGAGGAACCATGCGTGTACAAGAAAGTAGTTAAGGATGCTGTGACATTCTTAGTACTTTATGTTGATGACATCCTACTCATTGGGAATGACGTAGGGATGTTGCAGTCAACAAAGATATGTTTATCAGGTAGATTCTCGATGAAGGATTTGGGTGATGCATCCTATATTCTAGGGATACAGATCTATAGAGATAGATCTAAGAGAATGATAGGACTCACTCAAGCAACCTGCATCGACACCATATTGAAACGGTTTTCAATGGATGGGTCCAAGAGAGGACATCTACCTATGTGTCATGGAGTTTCTCTATCCAAGTCTATGTGTCCCAAGACTGATGAAGAGATAGAGAAAATGACACATGTACCATATGCGTCAGCCATAGGTAGTATCATGTATGGGATGATATCTACCAGACCGGATGTAGCATTTGCTCTGAGTGTCACGAGAAGATATCAAGCTAATCCCGGTCAAATGCATTTGAAAGCCGTGAAGGACATTCTTAAGTACTTACGAAGGACTAAGAATATGTTCATGGTATATGGAGGAAGAGAACTAAAATTGGAAGGCTATACCAACTCTAGCTTCCAAAGTGACGTGGATGACTCGAAGTCAACCTCTGGATTTGTGTTCATGCTCAATGGCGGTGCTGTCTCTTGGAAGAGTTCCAAGCAGGACACCACAGCGGATTCTACCACTGAGGCAGAATACATTGCAGCATCAGCTTCTGCTAAAGAGGCCGTTTGGATGAGGAATTTCGTCCAAGAGTTGGGCGTTATTCCTGAAGTTGTTGGTCCAGTCCCGGTGTACTGTGACAACACGGGTGCCGTTGCTCAGGCAAAGGAACCAAGGTCTCATCAAAGATCCAAACACGTACTGAGGAAATACCACATCATCCGGCAGATCGTGGAAAGAGGAGACATCACTGTCGAGAGAGTGGCCTCTGCATACAATATCGCTGATCCACTTACTAAGCCCTTTCCAGGACCATTATTTGACAAACATCGCGAAGCAATGGGTCTACGTAGTATGACTAGTTGGCTTTAGGGCAAGTGGGAGATTGAAAGAGTGGGTGCCGGTGAGCCAACTTGTGGCTAAGGACTTTGATGACTCTTTGTATAAACAATCTTTTGTTTAATATAATTTAAACTTTTATTAATGGCAATGACTTTATCTTTCTTCATATTGTTATATTGTGATATACTATTGTTGTTTTGATAAAGACCTTGAATATACTATAGTGTATGTAAGATGTGGTAGTACATGGGGATGTCTATTGAGAAACACATCTTATAGTCACTGTATATTCTAAATGGTTCCTAGTCGATTGAGCCGTCCGTTAATAAGGATAAGTATCGCTCGAGATTGAGACTAGCATTTGCGATGCCGAGTACCACGTTTCATTGGTATGGAACATAGAGATGTTCAAAGCATGCAAATGAATATTCATACGATGAATGATCGAACTACCCTATCCGGACTTTCCAAGTGGTTATCACTTATCGAGTGGATGAAGTCCGCGGTTTTGGTTGTACACCATTAGTCCTTACTACTTGAAACATCATTGAGACTCTATATGCTAGTACTATACTTTGACTCTTTTACCGACTCTATTGGGGTCATCAGGTGTCGGGATTGGGTACAGTTACGACACATATAGGAGTCGATGCTTTGTTGTCAAGGATTCACCACTTACTTGATAGTGTGGATATCCTATGCAATCTGAGGAGATATTAGTGTGACGAATCTCTGGCCAGAGTACATGATGTGTTTTAAGAAATGGTTTCTTAGTAGCACATGCGATGTCACTATTTGATCTTCAAGATGTATTGCATAGTTATCGAATCTCGAACAACTCTCGATTTACCAATGGTTGTTGATTCGATCGGGATATATGGATGAAGTGACCGTACTGTACGCTAACCAAAATCTATTGGTTCTTGCAGGCACTATCAGTGATACCTAGGGAATCATGGGGCGATGTTGCTAGGCGCTCTTACTATGATTCGATGAGCAAGTCGGAAATTGTTGTTCCGAGTCACAAGGAGTTGTGAGCCCACGGCTAGCTGTATCCCTGAACCATTGAGGGTCACACAGAGTAATGGATTTTTAATCCCCGTTGAGATAGTTAAATTTAAAGAGTTAAATTTAATGAACAAAGAAGTGGAACTTCTTATTTAAGAGTAGAGGAGTAAGATTTCCTAGCATGACATAGGGTTGGGCATTTTTGGAAATCACTGAATTCGGATTCAGAAAATTTATCTTGACTCTAAAAGATGCAGAAATGGTTTCTGTGCACATTGGTGAAATTGGTTTATCAATCTGAGTCACGATGAATTTTATATTAATTTCTGAACATGCGGGCTTTGCTTGTCAGGCTTGAACTTATGACTAATGGGCCCTAAGCTGTTAGCAGCCCACATTATAAATAAGTTATTGCAGTACAAAAATTACACAACAGAGGCTCACAATTTTCGAAAAACCCTAGTTGTTTTTATTAAAAGTGGCTGCCCCCCTCCCTCTCTGTCGGGAAAATCCAGCCTGTGAATTTTGAATTTGCAGTCTGGTTTAACGGATCAAATTCGTTAATTCTCTTCGTAGAAACTTCTGATAGATTTTCTAGTGCAATCTATCAGAGGGATTAAATCTCTGTTCGTGGACCTGATTGAAGAACAGTTCGTCCATCAGTTCCTGGGATATACAACAAGAGCAGAGTAATCTGTTGGTGTCCATAATCTCGATTCGAGATTGGAGGTAAAAATTTATAATTGTTATTTAATTTTTACACACACAATTTAATCGTAAAGTTTTGATACCCATTATAGAATCGTTCCATATAAAATTTTTAAACTTCCGCTGCACCGGGTATTAATTCTGATTGATCTGATCACCGTTCTCCAACAACCCAACCCGAAATCACTAACTAATCAGAGATTAAGCATGCAATTAAATCTTAAAAACATCGTTAAATAAATCCAGCGGAAACTTGAACCAAATCAATACAATATACACCAGCAGAACAATCGGGCTAATTAAAATATTATACAACCCTATCAAACGGAAGGTACTTAAGGTTCAACCTAACAACCTGAATAGAAAAAGGGTCTCCACGCAACCTCTGCAGCTCAATGACCGCTACCACCGGGTCCGTCCAACCTAAGCCCTGCCCCATCGAATAGGGTGTCCAACACAAAACACTTGGACGTGAGCATAAACGCTCAGTACATAAGTACGAATATACATATATCATGCATGCACATGCAATATGAAGGGTGGTGGAAAACCTATCCAGAATTCTGCTCAGTCAAGGCGCCATGGTATATAGCACGCTAGGCCGTCGCCTCAGGAGGTGGCTCCCATACCATATGAACTCGTGGATATGTCCGAATCCAAATCCATGAAATCCATCCACTAAAATACGGGGCTGAGCATGAAAGAGTGGGTGCCCGGATAGCCAACTTGTGGCTAAGGGCTTTTATGACTCTATGTAAAACAATCTTTTGTTTAATATAATTTACACTTTTATAATGACATTGACTTTATCTTTCTTCATATTGTTATATTATGATATACTATTGTTGTTTTGATAAAGACCTTGAATATACTATAGTGTATGTAAGATGTGGTAGCACATGGGGATGGCTAACATGAAACACATCTTATAGTCACTGTATATTCTAAACTGTTCCTAGTCAATTGAGCCGTCCGCAAATAAGGATAAGGATCGCTCGAGATTGAGACTAGC